>NC_052175.1:5724983-5828333 GCF_902713615.1 Scyliorhinus canicula
CGGCCCATCGAGTCTGTATCGGCTCTTGGAAAGAGCACCCTACCCAGGCCCACATCTCCAACCTATCCCCATAACCCAGTAACCCCACCCAATACTAAGGGCAATTTTGGACACTAAGGGCAATTTAGCATGACCAATCCACCGACCCTGCACATCATTGGACTGTGGGAGGAAACCAGAGCACCCGGAAGAAACCCACGTGCACACGGGGAGAATGTGCAGATTCCGCACAGACAGTGGACCCAAGTCGGGATTCGAACCTGGGACCCTGAAGCTCTGTAGCAAGTGTGTTAACCACTGTTCTGATGTGCTGCCCATAGGGTTATTCGGGAGGCACAACAGAAACTCATCCCAAGGAGGAAGAAACATACTAAAGGAAGGCCAAGGCATCCATAGCTGACAAGTGAAGTCAAGGACAGTATAAAAGCTAAAGAAAAAACATTCAAAGTGGCGAGCATTAGTGGGAAGCCAAAGGATTGGGAAGCCTTTGAATGCGAGCAGAGGGCAACTAAAAAAGCAATAAGAGGTAGAAGATGAAGTATGAGTGCAAGCTAGCTAGTAATATAATGGAAGATAGGAAAAGATTTTTTCAATACATAAAAGGTAGGAGAGAGGCAAAAATAGACATTGAGCCACTGGAAAAGGTCGCTGGAGAAGCAATAATTGGGAACAAAGAAATGGCAGATGAACTGAATAGTTACTATCCATCAGTCTTCACGGTGGAAGACACCAGTGGGATGCCAGAGCTCCAGGAGAATCAGGAGGCCGAGGTGAGTGCAGTGACCATTACTAAGGAGAAGGATTTGGGGAACTGAAAGTTCTGAAGGTAGATAAATCACCTGGACCGGATGGATGACAGCCCAGGGTTCTAAAAGTGATAGCTGAGGAGATTTTGGAGTTATTGGTAATGATCTTTCAGGAATTCCTGGAGGCAGGACGGTGTTATGGGCCAGGGTTTAGAGAACCTTGAAGTGTATCATGGAGTTCATCTGACCCACAACGTTTAATAGATTTTATGGGGAGTATGGGGAGCACACGGACCACAGCAGAAGTGGAAAAGTATATTTTAAAGGAAAACAATGTTTATTCTATGAACTCAAGTTAATATTTTTGAAACATACAGTGAACATCTTAGCAACCATCAATTCAAATACAACCCCCAAAGAATACAACGTTAAATAATCCTTAATAACTTCGCAAACAATATCCAGAAGACAAAAGAAACACCTTTTAACAGAAGCACATTAGGTGGTAGTTATGGACTAAAGGGGGTCAGAAGTGTCCCTCTCGTAGCGTGCGTTGTGACTTACTTGATGGCTGCTTCTGTCCAGACCTCTTCTCCTCACGGTTGTTCTGCTGCAAAGATGTTCTGCAGGGACGGCTGGCTCGTCAACGAGAGGCTGGCAGAGAGAGAGAGAGCTGAGGTCGCGGTCTCTGTCTTATACTCCTCTCAGGGTCTTGCGCCCACCTGGGCGGACCCTCTATACTCTCGCGATCGATTGGGTCTCTTCCCAATCGATTGATTTGAATTCTCCAATAACGGGGCAGTATCTCGATCACTGGGGCGGTTCTTGGGACTTATTGTTTTGGGCTTCTTTGGCGCCGAAAAGTTCACTGAGTGTATCAATTAGTGTTAACTTGTTTCTTTTGTGCCTGGGGATCGCCCGCTATCGCCTCATTAATAGGTTACCTTGTTTATTTTCATAGTGTTGTCTGGTTTCGGCAACAGCCACAACTGGTTACTGCAGTCGTCTGAATATCCAAGCGCTTTGCAAGCTGCTTGCTTTTTCAACATGTCTAATTTCCCTGCATTCCTTGCAATATTCAATTTTGTGTTGGGCAGTGGTCACCCCAGGTGGCTGCAGTGATGTCGAGCACGAGGGGACATAGCTTTAAATTGAGGGGAGATAGATTTAAATTGAGTGGAGAACTGCGTGCAGTTCAGGTCCCCACATTATAGGAAGGATGTGGAAGCTTTGGAAAGGGTTCAGAAGATATTTACTAAGAAGTTGCCCTGTAAGGAGGGAAGGTCTTACGAGGAAAGGCTCAGGGACTTGAGGTTGTTTGCGTTAGGGAGAAGGCTGAGAGGTGACTTAATAAGACATATAAGATAGTCAGAGGGTTAGATAGGGTGGACAAGTGAGAGTCTCTTTCCTCGGATAGTGATGACCAACACGAGGGGACATAGCTTTAAATTGAGGGGTGGTAGATATAGGACAGATGTCAGAGGCAGTATCTTTACTCAGAGAGAAGTAAAGGTGTGGGACGCCCTGCCTGCAACAGTAGTAGACTCGCCAACTTTTAGGGCGTTAAAATGGTCACTGGAGAGACATATGGATGAAAATGGAATAGTGCAGGTCAGATAGGCTTCAGATGGTTTCACAGGTCGGCGCAACATCGAGTGCCGAATGGCCCGTACTGCGCTGTAATGTTCTATGTTCTATGTTCTAGTAGTGGACTCAGCGACACTAAATGCATTCAAATGGTCATTGGATAGGCATCTGGACGATAAGGGAATAGTGTAGAGGGACTTTAGTAGGGTTTCAGAGGACGGC
Organism: Scyliorhinus canicula; assembly: GCF_902713615.1. NCBI lineage: Eukaryota > Metazoa > Chordata > Chondrichthyes > Carcharhiniformes > Scyliorhinidae > Scyliorhinus > Scyliorhinus canicula. Next base: position 5,727,539 of record NC_052175.1, read on the forward strand.
GCAACATCGAGGGCCGAAAGGCCTGTCCTGCGCTGGAATGTTCTGTGTTCTATGAAGTTCACCCACCAGTTAGCACAACACTACCTAACTCTGATATTTGATGTCTGCCTGTGAAATAATAATATCGCCCAGCTATCACAAAAGAATCTCACTCGTAGATTTGATCTGAGCCTGTGAAATAATGATATCACCCAGTTATCACAAAATAATCTTACTCGGACATTTGATATGAGCCTGTGAAATAATTATATCACTCAGTTGACACAAACCAATCTCAGACGGTAATTGATGTGGGCTTGCTAAATAATGCTTTTACCCAAATGGCACAAAGTAATATCACCCAGACATTTGATGTGGGTTCGTGGAATATGATATAAACAAGTCGACACAAATCAATATCACCCGGACATTTGCTGTGGCTCTGTGAAATCATGATATCACCAAGTTGACAGAATGCAATCTCACCCGGACATTTGATATGGGTCTGTGAAATAATGATATCACCCTGTTGTCACAAAAAAATCTAACTAGGTGATGTTTTGTGGGCCTGTGAAATATATATATCACCCAGTTATCACCAAACTATCTAATTCAGAGGTTTGATGTGCGCTTGTGAAATAATGATATCATCCATTAGACACATAACAAGCTAATTCGGATATTTGATGGGGCTCTGAAATAATGATATCTGCCAGTTAGCAGTAAACAATCTAACTGGGACATTTGATGTGGGATGTGAAATCATGATATCACCCAGTTTTCACAAAACAATCTCACTGGGACATTAAAAAGGGCTGGATTAGCACAGGACTAAAGAGCTGTCTTGAAAAGTTGACCAAGGCAGACCAACAGGCCAGTTCAATTACCGTACCAGCCTCACCAATCAGGCGCCGGAATGTGGCGACTAGGGGCTTTTCACAGTAACATCATTTGAAGCCTTCATGTGACAATAAGCGATTTTCATTTCATTTGATGTGGGCCTGTGAAATAACGACATCACCCAAGTGTGACAAAACAATCTCACCCGAATATTTCATGTGGGCCTGTGGAATAATGATATCAACCAGTTATCACAAAAAAACCCTCAACGGTCATTTGATATGAGCCTCTGAAATAATGATATCATACTGTTGACAAACACAATTTCACCGGACATTTGCTGTGGGTCTGTGAAATAATGATATCACTCAGTTATCACAATGCAATCTCACTTGGATATTTGACGTGGGCCTGTGAAATAATGATATCGCCCAATTATCACCAAGCAATCTCACTCGGACATTTGATATGGTCCTGGGAAATAATAAGATCACTCAGTTGACACAAACCTACCTCAGACGGTAATTGATGTCGGCCTGTTAAATAATGATTTTACCCTAATGGCACAAATTAATCTCACCCAGACATTTGATGTGTGTCTGTGAAATAATGATATAAAGAGGTTGACAGGAAAAAATATCATCCGCACATTTGCTGTGGATCTGTGAAATATTGAAATCACGAAGTTGACCCAAAACAACTCCTTCGACATTTGATGCAGGTCTGCGGAATAATGATATATCCCACTTGACACTAAATAATTAAACCCGAATATTTGATGTGGCTCTGTGAAATAATGAGATCACCAATTTGACATAATGCAATCTCACCAGGACATTTGATATTGGTCTGTGAAATAACGAGATCACCCTCATATCACAAAACTCGGTGATTTGTTGTAGGTCTGTGAAATAAAGGTATCACCCAGTTGTCACCAAACTATCTAATTCAGAGGTTCGATGTGGGCTTGTGAAATAATAATATTATCCAGTCGGCACATAGCAATATAACTCGGATATTTGATAGTGGCTCTGAAATAATGATATCTCACAGCTATCAGTGAACAATCTAACTCGGACATTTGATGTGTGTCTGTAAACTATTGATATCACTCACCAGTTATCACACAATCGTCTAATACGGACATTTGATGGGGGCCTGTGAAATAATGATATCACCCAGTTGACAGAAAACTATCTGATCAGATGTTTGATGTACGCCAGTGAAATAATAATATCACCCAGTTATCACAAAGCAATTTCACACGAACTTTTGATGTGAGTCTGTGAAATAATGATTTCAACCAGTTATCACAAAACAATCTCACCCGGACATTTGATGTGGGACTGTGAAATAATTATGTCACCGAATTGACATCAAACAATCTCGCCCGAGTATTTGATATGGGTCTGTGAGATATTGATATCACCCAGTTATCACAGAACAATCTCACTCGGATATTTAACGAGGATCTGTGAAGTAATGATATCGCCCAGTTGTCACAAGATCATCTAACTCGGACACTTGAAGTGGGTCCGTTAAACCATGATATCACCCAGATATCATCAAATTACTTTGCTCAAAGATTTGATGTGGGCTATGAAATAACGATTTTAACCAGGTTTCACAAAAAGTTTCACCCTGTCATTTGATGTGGGCCTATGAAATAATGATATCATCCAGTTGACCCACCACAATCTCATTCGGACATTTGATGTGAGTCTGTTGACTCATGATATCACACAGTTTTTCATAAAACTACCTCGCTCAGTGACTTGAGGAGGGCCTGTGAAATAATGATATCATCCAATTATCATTAAACAATGTTTCCCGGACAATTGAAGTGTGTCTGTGAAATAATGATATCACCCAGTTGACATAATACAACCTCACCCGCACACTTTATGCGGGCCTGCAAAATAAATATATTAGCCAGCTGACACACAGCAATCTAACTCGGACATTTGTTGTGGGCCTGTGAAATAATGATATCACCCAGTTGGCACACAACAATCTCTTGTACATTTACATAAGAACATAAGAACTAGGAACAGGAGTAGGCCATTTGACCCCTCGTGCCTGCTCCGCCATTCAATGAGATCATGGCTGATCGTTTGTGGACTCAGCTCCACTGTATGGCCCGAACACCATAACCGTTAATCCCTTTTTGCTTCAAAAAACTATCTATCTTTACCTTAAAAACATTTAATGAAGGAGCCTCAACTGCTTCACTGGGCAAGGAATTCCATTGATTCACAACCCTTTGGGTGAAGAAGTTCCTCCTAAACTCAGTCCTAAATCTACTTCCCCTTATTTTGAGGCTATGTTCTGCTTTCACCCGCCAGTGGAAACAACCTGCCCACATCTATCCTATCTATTCCCTTCATAATTTTATATGTTTCATTAAGATCCCCCCCCCCCCTCCAGCCTTCTAAATTTCAACGAGTACAGTCCCAGTCCACTCAACCTCTCCTCGTAATTTAGGCCTGTGAAATATGATATCACGCAGTTGACGTCATGAATTCTCACCCGGAAATTTGATGTGGGACTGTGAAATAATGATATCGCTCAGATGGCACAAAACAATCCCATACGGACAGTTTTGTGGGTCGGTGAAATAACGATATCATCGTGTATAAAAAACATCACGTGGATATTTGATGTGGGATCCTGAAATAAGATATCACCTAGTTGACACGAAACATTCTCACTCTGATATTTGATGTGGGCTTGTGGAATAGGATATCACCCAATTATCATTAAACAATCACCTTCGGGCATTTGATATTGGCTTGTTTAATCATATCACCAACCCGTTATCACAAAGGTATCTCACACGGAGAATTGATGTGGGCCTGTGAAATAATGATATCACCCAGTCATCACAAATAAATCTCTCTCGGTCATTTGATATGCAGCAGTGAAATAATGATATCACCCAATTGCCACAAAACAATCTCACGCGGACATTTGATGTGGGCCTGTGAAATAATTATATCACCCAGATATCACAAAAATATCAAACTCGGACATTTGATGTGAGCCATGAAATAAATATATCACCCAGTTATCGCAAAAGAAACTCACTCGGACAATTGATGTGTTCCTGTGAAATTATTATGTCACACATTTATCACAAAACTTCCCAACTGGGACATTAGCTGTCGATCGGTAAAATAATGATATCACCACCATTTATCACAATACTATCTATTTGCGCCTGTGAAATAATGATGTCACCCAGTGTCAGAAAACAATCCCACCCGGACATTAGATATGGGAGTGTGAAATAATTACATCACCCAAGTCACACAAAATCATTTCACCAGAATATTTGATGCGGGTCTGTGAGTTAATGATTTTACCCAGTTGTCACAAAACAATCTCACGCGGACATTTGCTGTGGGTCTGTGAAATAATGGTATCACCCAGTTATCACAAAGCAATCTCACGCGGACATTTGAGGTGGGTCTATGAATTAATGACATCCCCAGGCATCACGAAGCAATCTTCCTCGGACATTTGATGTGGCTCTGTGAAATAAGGATGTCACCCACCAGTTATCACAAAACAATCTCACCAGGACATTTGCTTTGGGTCTGTGAAATATTGATTTAACCAATGTAATCTCAAAATAATCGCTCGGGGTCACTTAATGTGGGCCTGTGAAATAATGCTGAAAGACCACAATCTCACATGGACATGCAGTGGGTCTCTGAAATAATGATATCAAACAATTGACACAAAATACTATCACCCGGTTATTTTATGTGGGTCACTGGAATTATAATATCACACAGTTGACATAATACACACTCAACCCGTCATTAGATGTGGATCTGTGAAAAAATGATATAACCCAGTTATCAGAAAACAATCTCACCCGGACATTAGATTTGGGTCTGTGAAATAATGATATCACCCAGTTATTACAAAACTAATTAACTTAGAGATTTGTTGTGGGCTGTGAAATACAGATATCACCCACCAGTTATCACAAAACGATCTCAATTAGAGATTTGTTGTGGGTCTGTGAAATAATGATATCACCCAGTTATCACAAAACTATCTAACTTGGATAGGTGTTCTGGGTCTGTGAAATAATTATATCACCCAGCAGTTATAACAAAACTATGTAACTTAGATATTTGCTGTGTGTCTGTGAAATAATGATATCGCCAAGTTGTCACTAAACAATCTCACGCGGGCAGCTGAATTTCATGTTGGCCTGTGAAATAATGATATCAACCACTTGCCACAAAACAATCTGAATGGGACATTTGATGTGGGCCTGTAAAGTAAAGATATCACCCAGTTGGCACAAAACAATCGCATCCAGACATTTGAAATAATCAACAGAGAGGCGTTTCACAGTAACTTCTGACAATAAGTGATGATTATTATTATTATTGTTATTATGTCACCCAGTCAACACAAAACAACCTAATTCGGACATTTGATGTGGGTCTGTGAACTAATGATATCTCCCAGTTATCACAGAACGATCTCACCAGACATTTGATGTGGGCCTGTGAAATAATGATATCACCCAGTTGGCACAAGACGATCACACCAGGTCACTTGATGTGGGTCTGTGAAATAATTATATCTCCAAGTTGCCTAACATAATCTCATGCGGACAACTGAGGTGGGCCCCTGAAATAATGATACCACCCAATTGACACAACACCATCTCACCCGGACATTTGATGCGCGACTGTGAAAAATGATAGTACCCAGCTGGCACATACAAAATTTAACCCTATCACCCAGTTAATACAAAACAATTATTACTCGGCATTTCAATTGGGCATGTGAATTAATGATGTCACCCAGTTGACACAAATCAATCTTCCCCAGATATTGGACCTGGGTCTGTGAAATAATTATTTCGTCCAATTGACATAAAACAATCTCACGCGGACATTGGATGTGATTCTGTGAAAACATAATATCACCCAGTAAACATAAAACAAATCACCCCGACATTTGCGCACCTTTGCATTGTTGGGGCAAAAGCCACGCAAAGACGGGGAGAATGGGCAAAATCCACACGGACAGTGACCCAGAGCCGGGATCCAACCTGTGAACTCGGCGCCATGAGGCAGCAGTGCTACCCACAGCGCCACCATGCCGCCATATTTCTCCAGACATTTGATGTGCGTCAATGAAATAATAATATCGCACAGCCAACACAAAAGAATCTCACCCGGACATTTGTTGAGGGCATATGAAATAATATCACCCAACACGCAAAACACAATCTCATCCCGTCATGTAATGAGGTCGAGGAAAAAAATGATATCACCCAGTTCACAGAAAATAATCTCACTCAAAAAACAAAGAACAAAAAAAATTACAGCACAGGAACAGGACCTTCGGCCCTCCCAGCCTGCGCCGACCCAGATCCTTTATCTAAACCTGTTGCCTATTTTCCAAGGTCTAGTTCTCTCTCTTCCTCACCCGTTCATATGTCTGTCCAGACGGATCTTAAATGATGCTGTCGTACCCGCCTCTACCACCTCCGCTGGCAAAGCATTCCAGGCACCCACCACACTCCGCGTAAAAAACTTTCCACACACATCTCCCTTAAACTTTCCCCCTCTCACCTTGAAATCGTGGCCACTTGTAATTGACACCCCCACTCTTGGAAAAAGCTTGTTGTTATCCACCCTTTCCATACCTCTCATAATTTTGTAGACCTCAATCAGGTCTCCCCTCAACCTCCGTCTTTCCAATTAAAACATAGAACATAGAACGAGACAGCGCAGTACAGGCCCTTCGGCCCATGATGTTGCACTGACATGGGAAGTCAAAAATTAAAGACCATCTAACCTACACTATGCCATTATCATCCATATGCGTATCCAATAAACTTATAACTACCCTCAATGTTGGCGAGTTCACTACTGTTGCAGGTGGGGCATTCCACGGCCTCACCACTCTTTGCGTAAAAAACCTACCTCTGACGTCTGTCCTATATCTATTACCCCTCAATTTATGGCTATGTCCCCTCTTGCTAGCCACCTCCATACGCGGGAGAAGGCTCTCATTGTCCGCCCTATCTAACCCTCTGATCATTTTGTATGCCTCTATTAAGTCACCTCTTAACCTTCTTCTCTCTAACGAAAACATCATCAAGCCCATCAGCCTTTCCTCATAAGATTTTCCCTCCATACCAGGCAACATCCTGGTAAATCTCCTCTGCACCCGTTACAAAGCTTCCACGTCCTTCCGATAATGAGGCGACCAGAACTGCACGCAATACTCCAAATGCGGCCGTACCAGAGTTTTGTACAGCTGCAACATGACCTCATGGCTCCGGAACACAATCCCTCTACCAATAAAGGACAACACACCGTAGGCCTTCTTCACAACCCTATCAACCTGGGTGGCAACTTTCAGGGATCTATGTACATGGACACCGAGATCCCTCTGCTCATCCACACTGCCAAGAATTTTACCATTAGCCAAATATTCCGCATTCCTGTTATTCTTTCCAAAGTGAATCACCTCACACTTCTCTACATTAAACTCCATTTGCCACCTCTCAGCCCAGCTCTGCAGCTTATTTGATTCCGCCTGTAACCTGCAACATCCTTCCACACTGTCTACAACTCCACCGACTTTAGTGTCGTCTGCAAATTTACTCACATAACCTTCTGTGTCCTCGAGGTCATTTATAAAAGTGAAAAACAGCAACGGCCCCAGAACAGATCCTTGTGGTACACCACTCGTAACTGAAGTCCACTCTGAACATTTGCCATTAACCACCACCCTCTGTCTTCTTTCAACTAGCCAATTTCTGATCCACATCTCTAAATCATCCTCAATTCCCAGCCTCCGTATTTTCTGCAATAGCCGACCGTGGGGAACCTTATCAAACGCTTTACTGAAATCCATATACACCATATCAACTGCTCTACCCATATCTACCTGTTCAGTCACCTTCTCAAGGAACTCGATAAGGTTGTGAGGCATGATCCACCCTTCACAAAACCATGCTGACTATCCCAAATCATATTATTCCTATCTGGAAGATTATAAATCGTATCTCTTATAATCCTCTCCAAGACTTTACCCACAACAGACGTGAGGCTTACCGGCCTATAGTTACCAGGGTAATCTCTACTCCCCTTCTTGAACAAAGGGACCACATTTGCTACCCTCCAGTCCCCTAGCACTATTCCTGTAGCCAATGATGACATAAAAATCAAAGACAAAGGCTCAGCAATCTCTTCCCTGGCTTCCCAGAGAATCCTAAGATAAATCCCATCAGGCCCCGGGGACTTATCTATTTTCACATTGTCCAGAATTGCCAACACTTCTTCCCTACGTACCTCAATGCCATCTATTCTAAAAGCCTGGTTCTCAGCATTCTCTTCCACAACATTATCTTTTTCCTGAGTGAATTCTCACGAAAAGTATTCATTTAGTATCTCGCTCATCTCCTCAGCCTCCACACACAACTTCCCACCACTGTCCTTGACTGGCCCTACTCTTCCCCTAGTCATTCTTTTATTCCTGACATACCTATAGAAAGCTTTTGGGTTTTCCTTGATCCAACCTGCCAAAGACTTCTCATGTCCCCTCCTTGCTCGTCTCAGCTCTCTCTTTAGATCCTTCCTCGCTTCCTTGTAACTATCAAACGCCCCAACTGAAACTTCACGCCTCATCTTCACAAAGGCCTCCTTCCTCTTACCAAGAGATTCCACTTCTTTGGTAAACCACGGTTCCCTCGCTCGACCCTTTCCTCCCTGCCTGACTGGTACGTACTTATCAAGAACATGCAATAGCTGTTCCTTGAACAAGCTCCACATTTCCAGTGTGCCCAACCCTTGCAGCATACTTCTCCAAACTACACATCCTAAGTCATGTCTAATGGCATCATAATTGCCCTTCCTCCAGCTATAATTCTTGCCCTGCGGGGTATACGTGTCACTTTCCATCACTAACGTAAAGGTCACCGAATTGTGGTCACTGTTTCCAAAGTGCTCACCTACCTCCAGATCTAACACCTGGCCTGGTTCATTACCCATAACCAAATCCAATGTGGCCTCGCCTCTTGTTGGCCTGTCAACATATTGTGTCAGGAAACCCTCCTACACACGTTGTACAAAGAACGACCCATCTAATGTACTCGAACTATATCTTTTCCAGTCAATATTTGGAAAGTTAAAGTCTCCCATAACAACTACCCTGTTACTTTCGCTCTTTTCCAGAATCATCTTCGCCATCCTTTCCTCTACATCCCTAGAACTATTAGGTGGCCTATAGAAATCTCCCAACAGGGTGACCTCTCCTTTCCTGTTTCTAACCTCAGTCCATACTACCTCGGAAGAAGAGTTCCCATCTAGCATCCTTTCCGCCACCGTAATACTGTCCTTGACTAGAAGCGCTACACCTCTTTTGCCCCGTCTCTGATCTTACTAAAACACCTAAACCCCGGAACCTGCAACAACCATTCCTGTCCCTGCTCTATCCATGTCTCAGAAATGGCCACAACATCGAAGTCCCAGGTTCCAACCCATGCTGCCAGTTCCCCTACCTTATTTCGTACACTCCTGGCATTGAAGTAGACACACTTCAAACCACCTACCTGAACACTGGCACCCTCCTACGAAGTCAAATCTGTGCTCCTGACCTCTATACTCTCAATCTCCCGTACCCCAAAACTACAATCCAGGTTCCCATGCCCCTGCTGAATTAGTTTAACCCCCCCCCCAAAGAGCACTAACAAATCTCCCCCCCAGGATATTGGTGCCCCTCAGGTTCAGATGTAGACCATCCTGTCTATAGAGGTCCCATCTTTCCCAGAAAGAGCCCCAGTTATCCAGAAATCATTATCCCTCCCGCCTGCACCATCCCTGTACCCACGTGTTTAATTGCTCTCTCTCCCTATTCCTCATCTCACTATCACGTGGCACGGGCAACAACCCAGAGATAACAACTCTGTTTGTTCTCGCTCTGAGCTTCAATCCTTATCCCTAAAGGCCTGCCTGACATCCTTGTCCCGTTTCCTACCTATGTCGTTAGTGCCAATGTGGACTTCGACTTAGGGCTGCTCCCCCTTAAGGACCCGGAAAACACGATCCGAGACATCACGTCCCCTTGCACCTGGGACGCAACATATCAAACGTGAGTCTCTCTCGCTCCCACAAAATCTCCTATCTGTGCCCCTGCCTATTGAGTCCCCAATTACTAATGTTCTTCTCCTTTCCCCCCGTCCCTTCTGAGCAACAGGTCAGACTCCGTGCCAGAGGCCCGTACCCCATGGCTTACCCCTGGTAAGTCCCCCCCCACAAGGGGGCAGCAGGGTAGCATGGTGGTTTGCATAAATGCTTCACAGCTCCAGGGTCCCAGGTTCGATTCCCGGCTGGGTCACTGTCTGTGTGGAGTCTGCACGTCCTCCCCCTGTGTGCGTGGGTTTCCTCCGGGTGCTCCGGTTTCCTCCCACAGTCCAAAGATGTGCGGGTTAGCTGGATTGGACATGCTAAATTGCCCGTAGTGTCCCCAATTACTAATGCTCTGCACCTCTTCCACCTTCCCTTCTGAGCAACAGGGGCAGACTCCGTGCCAGAGGCCCGCACCCCATGGCTCACCCCTGGCAAGTCCCCCCACCCCCCCACAAGTATCTAAAACGGTATACTTGTTACTCAGGGGAACGACCGCAGGGGGCCCCTGCACTGACTGCTTCTTCCCAGTCCCTCTTACAGTTACCCATCTTTCTCCAGTCTTTGGTGGAACTACTTCCCTGAAGCTCCTATCTATGACCATCTCTGCCCTCTGCCCTCTGACACTGACGGCGTCCCTCACTTCAAACATTCTGCAGGAGGAGCATTGTACTGCCTTCCCTGACATCACCTCTAGATTTAAAAAAAACAAGAAAATGAAAAAGAAAGGAAAAGCTTACCTGATAGTACCTCAAACCCTGCTTCCGCCGAAAAGGTAAGCAAATTTAAAGGCACTCACTCACCTTCACGATAGGCCCCTGCTCCCGCTTCCCAACCACCGTGGGGTGGGGGGGGGGGTTGGTTAGAGGAGAAGGTAGAGTGGAAAACACTCACGAAGTGTTTTTGGTTTAACTGTCACTTGACAACAGCCCCTCCACAAACCACCTTCAACTTAGGCTGACCGCACTGCACGTATGTAAATTTCCCCAGAATAGCTGATCAGTTGCTCTGCTCCGTTGCCCTCTGCTGGATGATTTCCTTCACTCAAACTCCTTGGGTCTCCTTCGCTGATTCACCTTCAACTTAGGCTGACCGCACTGCACGTATGCAAATTTCCCCAGAACAGCTGATCAGTAGCTCGGCTCTGCTGCCCTCTGCTGGATCTTATCATCCTTTCCATAACAAGACTCCCACATTTCAAATGTGGATTTACTCATAAACAGCTGCTCCCCATTCACATTCCCGAGCTCCTGCCGAATTTTGTTATAGTTGGCCATTCCCCAATTTAGGTCTCTTCTTGTTAGCAAAAGCAGCCCCAGGGACATTGGTTCCAGTCCTGCCCAGGTGTAGACCATCCGATTTGTAATTGTCTCACCGCCCCCAGAACCGGTTCCAATATCCCAACAATCTGAACCCCTCCCTCCTGCACTATCTCCCAAGCCACCTATTCATTCTGACTATTCTTAAATGTCTACTCTGACTGTATCGTGGCACTGGTAACAATCCTGAGATTACTACATTTGATGTCCAACTTTTTAACTTATGTCCTAACTCTCGTCTTTGTCCATGAGTATTCTAAAACTTACGGCATTGTGATCGCTATTCCCAAAGTAATCACCGACTGAAACGTCAACTACCTGGCCGGGATCATTCCCCAATACCAGGTCCTGTGTGGCCCCCTTCCCGAGTTGGACTATTTACATACTGCTCCAAAAAACACTCCTGGATGCTCCTCACAAATCCTGCTCCAACTACGCCTCCAACACTACACAAGTCCCATTCAATGTTGCGGAAGGTAAAATCTCCCATTACAACCACCCTATTGCTTGTACATCGTTCTATAATCTGTCTTCATATTTGTACCTCTACTTCACGCTCGCTTTTGGGAGGCCTATAGTAAAGTCCCAACAATGTTACCGCACCATTCCTATTTCTTAGCTCGATCAATATTGACTCAGTGCTCGAAACCTCCATCGTGCCCTCCTTAATCACAGCTGTGATATCATCTCTGACCAGTAATGCAACTCCTCCACCCCTTTTGTCTCTCTCTCTATCCCTCCTGAAGCATCTATCCCCTGGGATGTTTAGTTGCTAGTCTTGCCCATCCCTCAACCAACTCTCAGTAGTACCAATAGCACCATATTCCCAGGTACTACTCCAAACCGTAACTTAATCCGCCTTGCCTGCTACACCACGCATTAAAACAAATGCACCTCAGACCACCTGACCGGTTCCGATCATTATCTCCTCCCTGTCTTCTCTTCCCCTTAGTCACATTGATTTTATTATGCAGTACCTTACTGGCTTTAGTTGCTGCTTCTTTACTGACCTCTAACTTCCTAATCTGGTTCCCATCCCCCTGCCACAGCAGTTTAATATCTCCCCAACAGTGTTAGCAAAAGCACCCCCGAGGACATTGGTTCCAGTCCTGCCCAGGTGTAGACCATCCGATTTGTAATGGTCTCACCGGCTCCAGAACCGGTTCCAATGTCCCAAAAATCTGAACCCCTGCCTTCTGCACTATCTCTCAAGCCACGTATTCATTCTGACTATTCTAAAATGTCTACTGTATCGTGGCACTGGTAACAATCCTGAGATTACTTCATTTGAGGTCCTACTGTTTAACTTATGTCCTAACTCCTTAAATTCTGATTGTCGGACCTCATCCCATTTTCTACCTATATCATTGATGCCAATATGCACCACGACAACTGGCTGTTCACCCTCCCCCTTCAGTATGTCCTGCAGCCGATCTGAGACATCCCTGACCCGTGCACCCGGGAGTCAACATACCTTACCTGAGTCTAGTTTTCGACCACAGAAACGCCTGTCTACTCCCCTTACGATTGAATCCCATGTGACGATAGCCCTGCTAGTCTTTTTCTAGCCTTTCTATGCAGCAGAGCCAGCCACGATGCATTGAGCCAGGCTATTACTGCCTTCCCCTGATGAGTCATCTCCCCCAACAGTATCCAAAACGGTATACAGGTCTTGGAGGGAGATGACCTCAGGGGACCCTTGCACTGCCTTCATGCTCTTTCTGTGCCTTTTGGTCACCCATTCCCTGTCTCCCTCACCAATACTAATCTGCGGTGTGACCAACTCACTGAACGTGCTATCCACGACCTCCTCAGCATCGCCGATGCTCCAAAGTAAGTCAATCCACAGCTCCAGAGTCCTCATGCGATCTAACAGGAGCTGCAGCTGGATACACATCCTGCACATGAAGGAGTCAGGGGCATCGGCCGCGTCTCTGAACTCCCACATTGAGAACGAGGAGCATAACACGGGTCTGGGATCTCCTGCAATTTTTAACTTTACCTGAACTGACTACAAATATAATATCGAAAAATTAATAAGTGATACCAATCACTATACTCACCAACACACGAAGAGTTACATTTATCCCAGCTACTGCTAATTGGAACACTTCCCTTAGCAACCAATCAGGTCGCTGCTTTGCTCTGATGTCACTCTTCAAGGTATGTTTTTAAAGTGATAAACTGACCTTCCCGACAACCACGGTTGTTTTTCTTTGGTGAGAGGAGGAAGTTGGGAGCGAAAGACTGAGAAAGTGTTGCGGGTTTAACTGTCACTAGACAACAGCCCCTTCACAAACCATCTCCATATTGCACTGACGGGACGGCACGGCACGTATGCAAATCACCCCGGAACAGCCAATCAGTAGCTCTGCTCTGCTGTCCTGTGCTGGATGCTTACCTTCACTTGAACACCTAGGGTTTCTTGCACAGGTACACCTTAAAATTACGCTGACCGCACTGCAAATATGCAAATCTCCCCAGAATCAGTTGCTCTGCTCTGCTGCCCTTTGCTGGATACTTTCTTTCACTTGAACACCTCGGGTCTCTTGCACACGTACACCTTCAAATTACGCTGACCGCACTGCACGTATGCAAATCTCCACAGAACAGCCAATCACTCGGACATTTGATTTGGGCATGTGAAATAATGATATCACCGTCATCACAAAACAATCTCACCCGGACATTTCAAGAGGTTCTTTGAAACAATGATATCATCACGTTATCACATCGCAATCTCACCTGAACAGTTGATGAGGGTCTGTGACTTAACGATATCACCCATTTGACACACAAATATTTCACCAGGCATTTGATGTGGGTCTGTGAAACAATAATATCACCCAGTTTGCACAATAGAATCTCACATCTACTGTTCATGTTCAATAAATATATCACCCAATTGACATTAAATGATCTAATTCGGACATTTGATGTGGAAATCATGATATCACCCATTGACACAAAACAATCTCACCCTGATCTTTGATATGGGCCTGCAAAGTAATTATATCGCTGAGTTGACACATAACAATCTCACCCGGAAATTTCATGTTGGCCTGTGAAATAATGCCACCAAGATGACACAAAACGGGTCTTCATGAATCCCGGCATCTCGAAATGCAGGTTATTTCTGTCTCTCAGAATTGATCCCAGTAGTTTTGCCACCACTGAGTTTCGACTTACTGGCCTGTAGTTTTCTTGTTCATCCCTTGCTTCCTTCTTGAATTATGGTACTGCATTGGCAATACTCCAGTCCTCCAGCACCTATCCTGTGTCCAGAGTTAAATTGATAATTATTGCCAGCGCCATTGCGGGTTCCAAACAAGCAATTCGGAACGATCTATGTCTATAATAATTTTGTAAAACTTAATCACAGCCCTTCTCCCTGATTTAGACAGACACGCCGGGCGTTTCACGAGTGAAGAGTGACACCAAGTATTAATTTAGATCCCGAGGTACATCCTCTAACTCCACTGTGTACCAAATGGTTTTCCCTGTAAGCTAACATTGTTACCCATGGTTATTGACTCCCCGTCCTCGGGAATATCTTTCCTGCATCTACTCTGTCTGCTCCTACTATAATTGAATAGGTTTCTACTCAGTGACCCCCCCCCCCCCCCGCCTCATTCTTCTAAACTCCAGTAACCACCTCAATACCTTCTCATACGTCTGTCACGTGATACAGGAATACGCCAAATAAACGTTTGCTGTGCTGTCTCGAGAACGAGGATTTCCTTCCTCAGATAAGGAGACGCGAAAGGAGCTTCAGGGAAGTAGTTACACCAAAGACTGGAGATAGATGGGTAACTGTAAGAGGGACTGGGTAGAAGCAGTCAGTGCAGGGACCCCCTGTGGTCGTTCCCCTGAGTAACAAGTATACCGTTTTGGATACTTGTGGGGGGGGGGAGGGACTTACCAGGGGTGAGACATGGGGTACGGGCCTCTGGCACGGAGTCTGTCTCTGTTGCTCAGAAGGGAAGGGGGAAAGAGGTGCAGAGCATGAGTAATTGGGGACTCAATAGTCAGGTGCACAGATAGGAGATTTTGTGGGAGCGCGAGAGACTCACGTTTGGAATGTTGCCTCCCAGGTGCAAGGGTACGTGATGTCTCGGATCGTGTTTTCCGGGTCCTAAAGGGGAAGGGGAGCAGCCCCAAGTCATAGCCCACATTGGCACTAACGATATAGGTAGGAAAAAGGACAAGGATTACAGGCAGGCATTTAAAGAGCTAGGATGAATGCTCAGAGCGAGAACAAACAGAGTTGTTGTCTCTGGGTTGTTGCCCGTGCCACGTGATAGTAAGACGACGAATAGGGGGAGAGATCAGTTGAGCACGTGGCTACAGGGATGGTGCAGGCGGGAGGGATTCAGATTTCTGGATAACTGGGGCTCTTTATGGGGAAGGTGGGACCTCTATAGACAGGATGGTCTACATCTGAACCTGAGGGGCACCAATATCCTGGGGGGGGGGAGATTTGTTAGAGCTCTTTGCGGGGGTTTAATCTAATTCAGCAGGGGCATGGGAACAAGGATTGTAGCTTTGGCATACGGGAGATTGAGAGTATAGAGGTCAGGAGCACAGATTTGACTTCGCAGGAGGGTGCCAGTGTTCTGGTAGGTGGTTTGAAGTGTGTCTTCTGCAATGCCAGGAGTATACGAAATAAGGTAGGGGAACTGGCAGCATGGGTTGGTACTTGGGATTTCGATGTTGTGGCCATTTCAGAGACATGGATAGAGCAGGGACAGGAATGGTTGTTGTAGGTTTCGGGGTTTAGGTGTTTTAATAAGCTCAGTGAAGGGGGCAAAAGAAGGGGAGGTATGGCGCTGTTAGTCAAGGACAATATTACGGTGGCCGAACGGATGCTAGATGGGGACTCTTCTTCCGATGTAATATGGGCTGTTAGAAACAGGAAAGGAGAGGTCATCCGGGGGAGTTTTCTGTAGGCCACCTGTAGGTTCAAGGGATGTAGAGGAAAGGATGGCGAAGATGATTCTGGAAAAGAGCGAATGTAACAGGGTAGTTGTTATGGGAGACTTTAACTTTCCAAATATTGACTGGAAAATATATATTTCGAGTACATTAGATGGGTCGTTCTTTTTACAATGTGTGCAGGAGGATTTCCTGACACAATATGTTGACAGGCCAACAAGAGGCGAGGCCACATTGGATTTGGTTTTGGGTAATGAACCAGGCCAGGTGTTAGATCTGGAGGTAGGTGAGCACTTTGGAGACAGTGACTACAATTCGGTGACCTTTACGTTAGTGATGGAAATGGATGCGTATACCCCTAGGGCAAGAGATATAGCTGGGGGAAGGGCAATTATGATGCCATTAGACTTGACTTCGGATGTGAAGGTTGGAGAAGTAGGCTGCAAGGGTAGGACACACTGGATATGTGGAGCTTGTTCAAGGAACAGCTATTCTGGGTTCTTGATAAGTACGTACCAGTCAGGCAGGGAGGGAGGTGTCGAGCGTGGGAACCGTGGTTTACCAAATAAGTGGAATCTCTTGTTAAGAGGATGAAGGAGCCCTATGCGAAGATGAGGCGTGAAGTTTCAGTTGGGACGCTTGACAGTTACAAGAAAGCGAGGAAGGATCAAAAGAGAGAGCTAAGACGAGCAAGGAGGGGAATTGAGAAGTCTTTGGCAGGTCGGATCAAGGAAAATCCAAAAGCTTTCTATAGGTATGTCAGGAATAAAAGAATGACAAGGGTGAGAGTAGGGCCAGTGAAGGACAGTGGTGGGAAGTTGTGAGTGGAGGCTGAGGAGATAAGCGAGATACTAAATGAATACTTTTCGTCAGTATTCACTCAGGAAAAAGATGATGTTGTGGAGGAGAATGCTAAGAACCAGGCTTTTAGAATAGATGGCATTGAGGTGCGAAGGGAAGAAGTGTTGTCAATTCTGGACAAGTTGAAAATAGATCAGTCCCCGGGGCATGATGCGATTTATTCAAGGATTCTCTGGGAAGCCAGGGAAGAGATTGCTGAGCCTTTGGCTTTGATTTTTATGTCATCATTGGCTACAGGAATAGTACCAGAGGACTGCAGGATAGCAAATGTGGTCCCTTTGTTCAAGAAGGGGAGTAGAGATCACCCCGGTAACTATAGGCCGGTGAGCCTCACGTCTGTTGTCGGTAAAGTCTTGGAGAGGATTATAAGAGGTACGATTGATAATCATCTAGATATGAATAATATGATTAGGGATAGTCAGCATGGTTTTGTGAAGGGTAGGTCATGCCTCAAAAACCTTATCGAGTTCTATGAGAAGTTGACTTAACAGGTAGACGAGGGTAGAGCAGTTGATGTGGTGTACATGGATTTCAGTAAAGCGTTTGATAAGGTTCCCCACGGTCGGCTTTTGCAGAAAATACTGAGGTTGGGGATTGAGGGTGATTTAGAGATGTGGATCTGGAATTGGCTAGTTGAAAGATGACAGCGGGCGGTGGTTGATGGCAAATGTTCATTTACGAGTGGCGTACCACAAAGATCTGTTCTGGGGCCGTTGCTGTTTGTCAGTTTTATAAATGACATAGAGGAGGCAGAAGGTTGGGTGAGTAAATTTCCAGACGACACTCAAGTTGGTGGAGTTGTAGACAGTGCAGAAGGATGTTGCAGGTTACATGGGGACATAGATTAGCTGCAGAGTTGGGCTGAGACGTGGCAAATGGAGTTTAATGTAGAGAAGTGTGAGGTGATTCATTTTGGAAAGAAAAACAGGAATGCGGAATATTTGGCTAATGGTCAAATTATTGGTAGTGTGGATCAGCAGAGGGATCTCGGTGTCCATGTACATAGATCCCTGAAACTTGCCACCCAGGTTGATAGGGTTATGAAGAAGGCCTATGGTGTGTTGGCCTTTATTGGTGGAGGGATTGAGTTCCGGAGCCATGATGTCATGTTGCAGCTGTACAAAACTCTGGTACGGCCGCATTAGGAGTATTGCATACTGTTCAGGTCGCCTCATTATAGGAAGGACGTGGAAGCTTTGGAACGGGTGCAGAGGAGATTTTGCAGGATGTTGCCTGGTATGGAGGCAAAATCTTATGAGAAAAGGCTGATGGACTTGAGAGTTTGTTTTCGTTAGAGAGAAGAACGTTAAGAGGTGACGTAATAAGGAATACAAAATGATCAGAGGGTTTGATAGGGAGGACAGTGAGAGCCTTCTCACGCGGATGCAGGTGGCTAGCACGAGGGGACATAGCCTTAAATTGAGGGGTAATAAGAAACAGGACAGTGGTCAGAGGTATGTTTTTTACGCAAAGAGTGGCGAGGCGGTGGAATGCCCTACCTGCAACAGTAGTCAACTTGCCAACATTTAGGGCATTTAAAAGTTTATTGGATACGCATATGGATGATAATGGCATAGTGTAGGTTAGATGGTCTTTAGTTTTTGACTTCCCATGTCTGTGCAACATCGTGGGCCGAAGGGTCTGTACTGCGCTGTATCCGTCTATGTTCTATGTTCTAACTGCACACAAAATTCCTTGTGCGGCCTCACCTAAGTCCTGTATATTTACAACAGTTAACTCCCTGCTCCTGTACTCCAATCCTTTCGCTATGAAGGTCAACATATCACCTGTATTTTACTGCGTCTGCGGCACCTACAAACTTACTTTCAATGTCCAAGCACACTGAGGTGTTGTTACACATTCCCCTCTCCCAATCAGATAATTATCTGTCTATCTGTTTTTGCGGGTAAATTAGATAATATCACATTCATCCACATTACACTGTATGTGCCATGCTTTGCCCACTCACTCAAATTGTCCATATCAGACTGAAACATCTTTGCATTCTCGTCACAGCTCACCCTCCAGCCCAGATTAGGGCCAATCGAGTATTGTAGTGGAATGAGAGGAGATAGGGGAAGCGTTAAATGGATATTTATCGTCAGTATTTACACTGGAGATAGACAATGTTGTCGAGGAGAATAGTCAGGTACTGTCGACCAGGCTAGATGGGATTGAGGTTCACAAGGAGGAGGTGTTAGCAATTTTGGAAAGTGTAAAAATAGATAGGTCCCCTGTGCCAGATGGGATTTATCCTCGGATTCTCAGGGAAGATAGGGAGGAGATTGCAGAGCCTTTGTTCTTGATCTTTATGTCGTCTTTTTCGACAGGAATAATGCCGGAAGACTGGAGAATAGCAAATGTTGTCCACGTGTTCAAGAAAGGGAATAGAGACAATCCTGTTAATTATAGACCTGTGGGCCTTACTTCGGTTGTGGGTAAAATGTTGGAAAAGGTTATAAAAGATAGGGTTCATAATCATCTTGAAATGAACAAGTTGATTAGCGATACTCAACACGGTTTTGTGAAGGGTAGGTCATGCCTCACAAACATTATTGAGTTTTTTGAGAAGGTGACCAAACAGGTGGATGAGGGTAAACCGGTTGATGTGGTGTATATGGATTTCAGTAAGGCATTTGATAATGTTCTCCATGGTACGCTATTGAAGAAAATACGGAAGTATGGGATTGAAGGTGATTTAGCGGTGTGGATCAGTAATTGGCCAGCTAAAAGAAGACAGAGGATAGTCGTTGATGTCCAATGTTCATGCTGGAATTCAGTTACTAGTGGTGTACGGCAAGAATCTGTTTTGGGGCCACTGCTGTTTGTCATTTTAATAAATGACCTGGAAGAGGGTGTAGAAGGATGCGTTAGTACATTTTCAGATGACACGAAGGTCGGTGGAGTTGTGGATAGTGCTGAAGGATGTTATAGGTTACGGAGGGACATAGATAAACTGAAGAGTTGGGCTGAGACCTGGCAGATTGAGTTTAATGCGGAAAAGTGTGAGGTGATTCACTTTGGAAGGAGGAACAGGAATGCAGAGTACTGGCCTAATTGCAAGATTCTTGGTAGTGTAGATGAACAGAGAGATATCGGCATCCAGGTACATAAATCACTGAAAGTTGCCACCCAGGTTAATAGGACTGTTAAAAAGGCATATGATGTGCTAGCCTTTATCAGTAGGGGGTTGAGTTTCGGAGCCACGAGGCCATGCTGCAGCTGTACAAAACCCTGGTGCGGCCGTACCTGAAGTGTTGTGTGCAGTTCTGGTCACCACATTATTGGAAGGATGTGGAAGCTTTGGAAAGGGTTCAGACGAGATTTACTAACGTGTTGCCTGATATGGAGGGAAGGTCTTACGAGGAAAGGCTGAGGGACTTGAGGTTTTTTTGCTTAGAGAGGAGAAGGCTGAGAGGTGACTTAATAGAGACAGATAAGATACTCAGAGGTTTAGATAGGGTGGACAGTAAGTGTCTTTTTCCTCGGATAGTGATGACCAACACGAGGGGACATAACTTTAAATTGAGATGTGGTAGATATAGGACAGATGTCAGAGGCAGTTTCTTTACTTAGAGAGTAGTAGGTGTGTGGAACGCCCTGCCTGCAACAGCAGTAGACTCGCCAAATTTAAGGGCATTTATGTGGTCACTGGATAGACATATGGATGAAAATGGAATTTTCGAGGTCAGATAGGCTTCAGATGGTTTCACGGGTCGGCGCAACATCGAGGGCCGAAGGGCCCGTACTGCGCTGTAATGTTCTAAGTTCTATCTCCTTTAAACTTTTCCCCTCTCACCTTGAACTCGTTATCACTAGTAATTGAGACCCCACTCTGGGAAATAGCTTTTTGCTATCCACCCTCTCTATACCTCTCATGATTGTGTAGACCTCAATGAGGAGCCCCATCAACCTCCGTCTTTCAAATGAAAGTAATCTTCATCTATTCAACCTCTCTTTATAGCTAGAGTCCTCTATACTAGGCAACATCCTGGTGAACCTCCTTTTGCACCTTCACCAAAGCATCAACATCCTTTTGGTAATGTGGCGACCAGAACTGGACGCAGTATTCCAAATGTGGCCGAACCACAGTTTTATACAACTGTAACATGACCTGCCACATTTTGTACTCAATACCCCTCCCGATGAAGGAAAGCATGCTGTATGCCATCTTGGCCACTCTATCAGCCTGCACAGCGACCTTCAGGGTACAATGGACCTGGACACCCAGATCACTGTCCATCATTTTTCCCTTGGCTTTTTCATTTGCCGTATAGTTCGCTCTTGAATTGGATCTTCCAAAATGCATCACCTCGCATTTTCCCGGATTGAACTCCATCTGCCTTTTCTCCGCCCAACTCTCCAATCTATATATGTTCTGCTGTATTCTCTGACAGTCCTCTTTACTATTTGCTGCTCCACCAATCTGAGCATAATCTGCAAATTTGCTAATCTGACCACCTATGTCTTCCTACAAATCATTTATGTAACTCACAAACAACAGGGGTCCCAGCACGGATCACTGTGGAACAACACTGGTCACAGTTCTCCAGTTTGAGAAACTACCTTCCACTACTACTATCTGTCTCCTGTTGCCCAGCCAGTTCTTTGTCCATCTTGCTATTACACCCTGGACCCCATGATATTTCACTTTCTCCATTAGCCGACCATGGGGAACCTTTTCCAATGCCTTACTCAAGTCCATGGATGGAACATCTCCTGTCCTTCCCTCATAAATCAACTTTGTTACTTCCTAAAATAATTCTATTAAGGTGGTAAGACATGACATCCCCTGCACAATACCATGTTGCCTATCACTGTTAACCCCATTTCCTTCCAAATGTGAATAGATGCTGTTCCTCAATATCTTCTCCAGCAGCATCTCTGCCACTGATGTCAGGCTCACCGCTCTATAATTAATTGGATTATCCCTGCTACACTTCGTAAACAAGAGGACAACATTAGCAAATATCCAGTCCTCCGGAGCCTCAGCCGTGTCCAAGGATGCTGCAAAGATATATGTTGAGTCCCCAGCTAATTCCTCTCTCACTTCCCTCAGTAACCTGGGATAGATCTAATCAGGACCTGGGGACCTGTCCACCTTAATGCCTTTTTGAATACCCAACATATTCTCCCTCCTTCTGCCGACTTATGTTTTAATTTTTTTTTTATAAATTTAGATTACCCAATTATTTTTTCCAATTAAGGGGCAATTTAGCGTGGCCAATCCACCTACTCTGCACATTTTTGGGTTGTGGGGGCGAAACCCACGCAGACACGGGGAGAACGTGCCAACTCCACACAGACAGTGACCCAGAGCCGGGATCGAACCTGGGACCTCAGCGCCGTGATGCGGTTGTGCTAACCACTTGGCCACCGTGCTGCCCTTTCCTTCTGCCGACTTGACCGAGAGACTTAAAACATCTCTCCCTATCCTTAACATCTGTCATGTCCCTCTCCTCGGTGAATACTGATTCAAAGTGCTCGTTAAGAATCTCACCCATGTTCTCTGATTCCAAGCATAACTTTCCTCCTGTGTCCTTGAGTTGGCCAACACTCTATCTTGCTCACTTAGCCTCTTGATCCTTATATATGAATAAAAGGCTTTGGAATTTTCCTTAACCCTGTTTACTAAAGATATGTCATGACCCCCTTAGCCCTCTTGCATCCTCGATTCAGGTTCGTCCTACATTCCCGATATCCTTCCAAAGCTTCGTCTCTCTTCAGTCGCCTAGACGTTATGTATACTTCCTTTTTCCTCTTGGCTAGTCTCAGAATTTCACCTGTAATCCATGGTTCCCTAATCTTGCCATTTCTATCGCTCGTTTTCACAGGGACATGTGTGTCCTGCACTCTAATCAACATCTCTTTAATAGCCTCCCACATATCAAACATGGATTTACCTTGAAACAAATGCTCACAATTCACATTCCCCAGCTCCTGCCGAATTTTGGTATAGTTGGCCTTCCCCCAATTTAGCACTCTTCCTTTAGGACCACTCTCGACTTTGTCCATGAGTACTCTAAAACCTACGGAATTGTGATCGCTATTTCCAAAGTAATGCCCGACTGAAACGTCAACCACCTGGCCGGGCTCATACCCCAACACCAGGTCCAGTATGGCCCCTTCCCGAGTCGGACTATTTACTCTAGAAAGCCTCCTGGATGTTCCTTAACATTCTGTTCCATCTAGATATCTGACACTAAGTGTATCCCAGATAATGTTGGGGAAATTAATCTCCTATCACCACCACCCTGTTGCTCCTACATCTTTCCATAATATGTTTATATATTTGTACCTATATCTCACTCTCGCTGTTGGTTGTGTAGTACAGCCCCAATATTGTTACCACAACCTTCCTATTTCTGAGCTCTGCCCATATCGCCTCTCTGCTCGAGTCCTCCATAGTGACCTCATTTAGCACAGCCGTGATATCCTCTCTGACCTGTAATGCAACTACTCGATCCCTTGTACACGCCCCCCTTTCTATTCCGCCTGAAGCATCGATATATTGTGATATTTAGTTGCCAATCATGCCCTCCCCTCAACCAAGTCTCCGTAACAGCAATAACATCATACTCCCAGGTACTAATCCAAGCCCTAACTTCATTTGTCTTTCCTACTGCACTTCTTACATTAAAACAAATGCAACTAAGACCACCACTCACATTTGCGTCCATCATCTTGTCCCTGCCTACTCTTCCCCTTAGTCACTCTGACGTCATGAACTATTTCCTTACAGGCTTTAGTGCTACCTCCTTACTGTCCACTAACCTCCTCATTTGATTACATCCCACTGCCACATTAGTTTCAACCCTCCCCATCAGCGTTATCAGAACCACCCACAAGAACATTGGTTCCTGTCCGGGCCAGGTGTCGACCGTCCAATTTGTAGTAGTCCCACCTCCTACAGAACTGGTCACAATGTCGCTAAAATCTGGAGCCCTCCCTCCCGTACCATCCCTCAAGCCAAGCATTCATCCTGCCTATTCTTTCATTTCTACTCTGACTACCACGTGGCACTGGTTGTAATCCTGAGATTACTACCTCTGAGGTCCGACTTTTTTACTTGGCTCCTAACTCCCTAAATTTTGCTTGTAGGACCTCATCCCGTTTTTTTTTACCAATATCATTGGTTCCTATATGCACCATGACAACTGGCCGTTCACCCTCCCCCTTCAGAATGTTCTGCAGCCGATCTGGGTCATCCCTGATCCGTGCACCTGGGAGGCATCATACCATTCTGGGAGTCTCGTTTTCGACATCAGAACCGCCTATCTACCCTGACAATTGAATCCCCTGTGGCTATAGCCCTTCAATTCTTTTTCCCGCCCTTCTGTACAGCAGGGCAGGTAACGGTGCCATGAAGGCAGCTACTGCTGCCTTCACCACGTGACCCATCTCCCCAACAGTATCCAAAATGGAATACCTGTTTTGGAGTGAGATAACCGCAGGGGACACCTGCACTGCCTTCCTGCTTTTTCTATGCCTTTTGGTCGCTCATTCCCTTTCTACCTCAGCAATCCTAACCTGTGGTGTGATCAATTCGCTAAACGTGCTATGAACGACCACCTCAGCATCGTGCATGCTCCAAAGCGAGTCCATCCGCAGCTCCAGAGCCGTTCTGCTGTCTAACAAGAGCTGCAGCTGGACACACGTGAAGAACCAGGGATATCAGCCACATCCCTGAGCTCCCACATTGAGCAAGAGGAGCATAACTCGGGTCTGAGATCTCCTGCCATTATTAATCTTATGCTTAACTGAGTCCAACTATAATATCAAACTTATTATGAATGAAAAGGAAAAAGGAAAAAAAATGTTACCAATACCAATCACACCTTCCCTTATAAACGCATCTCAGGGAAAAAAAAACAACTACTTACCAGTCAACAGCCAATCACTTGTCTGCCGACTGTAACGTCACGATTCAACGACTTTCTACTTCTCCCTGCCCTCGAGTCTCCCTCTTGATCTTTACTCGGCTGGGATCACAACAGTGATTGTTTTTTTGGTTAGAGGAGGAGGTATGGAGGGACGTGTTTGGGGTTTAACTCACTTGACAACAGCTCCAATACAAACACACTTCTGGATACAGTGACCGCAATGCATGATGCAAATTTTCCACGCAACAGCCAACCAACGGCTCCGCTCTGCTGCCCTCTGCTGGATGCTTCCCTTCACGTGAACACGGAGGGTGTCTTGCTCAGGTACAACTTCTGGATACAATGACCGCAATGCACTGATGCAAATTTTACCGACAACAGCTAATCAGCGGCTCCGCTCCGCTGACCTCTGCTGGATATTTACTTTCACTTGAACACGGAGGGTGTCTTGCTCATGTACAATTTCTGGATGCAGTTACCGTACTGCACTGATGCTAATTTTCCCCGAAACAGCCAATCAGTGGCTCGGCGCTGCTGCCCTCTGCTGGGTGAATTCGTTTTAGGATTGGTTGTCGGAGAGCACTTTGGAGAAAGTGACCACAATTCGGTGACTTTCACTATAGCAATGGAGAGAGATAGGAACATTCGGCAGGGAAACTTTTATAACTGGGAAAATGGTAATTACGATGCGATTAGGCAAGCATTGGCGAGCATAAAATGGAAAAAGGAACTGTCAGGGATAGGCACAATTGAGATGTGGAGCTTGTTCAAAGAGCAAATACTGCCTGTCCTTGATAAGTATGTCCATCTCAGGCAGGGAGGAAATGTTCGAGTCAGGGAACCATGGTTTACAAACGAGGATGAATGTCTTGTCAAGAGGAAGAAGGGACTTATGTAAGGATGAGAAAACAAGGTTCAGTTAGGGCACTTGAACGATACAAGACAGCTTGGAAGGAGCTCAAAGAAAGGGTTAGGAGAGATAAGAGGGGGCATGAGAAGACCTTGGCCGGTAGGATCAAGGATAACACCAATACTTTTTACACTTATGTGTGGAATAAAAAGATGACCAAGGTGAAGTTAGGACCGGTCAAGGACAGGAGTAGGAACGTGTGCTTGAAATCTGAAGATATAGGAGAGGCCGTAACTGAAAACTTTTCTTCTGTGTTCACAACGGAGATGGGCTATGTTGTTGAGGAGGATAGTGCGATACAGGCTGGTAGGCTGGAGGAGGTAGACATTCGGAAGGAAAATGTGTTAGAAATTTTGAGAAGCCTCAGGATAGTTGTCCCCTGGACCTGATGGGATATATCCTAGGACAGTTTGGGAGACGAGGGATGGGATTGCAGAGCCTTTGGCTTTGATCTTTATGTCCTCACTGTCTACATGAAAAGTGCTAGAAGACAGGAGAGAGGCGAATGTTTTTCCTTGTTCAAAAAAGGGAATAGGTATAACCCTGGGAATTATAGGCGGATTAGTCTCACTTCGGTCATCGGTAAATTATTTGAAAGGCTCCTGAGGGTCTGGATTTTTGATCAGTTGGAAATATACAGCTTAATCCAGGGTAGTCAACACGGATTTATGAGGGGTAAGTTTTGCCTCACAAATTTGATTGTATTCTTTGAGGAGGGAACTAAGTACATAGATGAAGGTCGAGTAGTTAATGTCGTATATATGGATTTTAGTAAAGCGTCGATAAGGTGCCCCATGGTCGGCTCATGCAGAAAGTAAGGAGGCATGGCATAGAGGAAAATTAGGCCGATTGGTTCAGTAACTGGCTATCACATTGAAGACAGAGGGTGGTGGTAGATGGTAATTTTTCAACCTGGTTCACAGTCCCCAGTGGTATACCACAGGGATCAGTGCTGGGTGTTCTGCTGTTTGCGATTTTTATCAATGACTTGAATGATGGAGTTGAAGGTTGGGTTAGTAAGTTTGCTGATCACACCAAGATTAATGGAGTAGTGGATAATGTGGAGGGCTGTTGTCGGCTGCGAAGAGACATTGATATGATTCCGAGCTGGGCTGAAAAATGGCAGATGGAGTTTAACCCTGATAAGTATGACTTGATTCGTTTTTGTCGGACAAATTTGAATGTGGATTACAGGGTTAACGGCAGGATTCTGAAGAATGTGGAGGAGCAGAGATATCTCGGAGTTCATATCCAGAGATCTTTGAAAGTTGCCACTCAAATGGATAGAGCTGTGAATAAAGCCTACACTGTGTTCGCATTTATAAACAGGGGGATTGAGTTTAAGAGCCGTGAGGTCATGCTGCAACTGTACAGGTCCTTTGTTAGACCGCATTTGGAGTATTGTGTGCAGTTCTGGTCATCTCATTCTAGGAAGGACGTGGCAGCATTGTAAAGGGTGCAAAGGAGTTTTACTAGGATGCTGCTGGATTGGTGGGTGGGTATTATGAAGAAAGATTAAGGGAGTTAGGGCTTTTCCCATTGGAGCAAAGGACGATGAGAGGTGACTTAATTGAGGTGTATAATATGATGCGAGGGATAGATATTGTGGTCGTTCAGTGACTTTTTCCTCGATTGGTTGTAGCTGTGACAAGGGAGAATAACTATAAGTTTCATGGTGGAAGATATGGGAGGGATGTCAGAGGCAGGTTCTTTACTCAGGGAGAGGTTGGGGCGTGCAAGGCACTCCCAGCTATGGTAGTGGGGTCGGAGACTTTAGGGCCTTTCAAGCGGTTCTTGGACAGGCATATGGAATGGGCGTAGGTTGATTTGATATTAGAATCAGACTAGTTCGGCACATCATCGTGGGCCGAAGTGCCTGTACTGTGCTGTACAGTACGGCTCCAAACAGCCAGCGGAAGATAGAGGAGCGGATATGTCGGCAGGTTTTGGAAAATTGTAAATGCAACAGGATTGGTGTGGTGGGTGATATTAACTTCCCCTTTATTGACAAGGACTCACTTAGTGCTAGGAACTTGTTTGGGCAGAGTTTGAAAGGGTCATCCAGGAGTTCCTCTTGAAACAATATGTAGATAGTCCAACTCAAACTGGATCAGGTATTATTGAATGTGACCTGGCATGTTGGAAGTTCCTTTGGGAAAATTTCGGGAACAGTGACCATGATTCTGCAAGTTTTAAGGTACTTTTTGATAAATATAAGAGCAGCCCTCGGGTAAAGGTGCTAATTTTGGGGAAGGCTAATTATAACAATATTCGGTGGGAACCAAAGTTTGCAAAGTAATGTTTGAGTGCAAATCAACATCTGGCACGTGGGAGAATCTCTAATATCAGTTGATAGCAATTTCTGACGCGCACTTACCTGTTAGGAAGGAGGATAATTATGGACATTTTAGGGAGCGTTGGACAACGAAAGCAATTGTTAGCCTAGCCCCAAAGTAAAAATGGAGCATTTGCGAGGGGTACAAGGCTGGGAACAGAGGATGCCCGTGAGGAATATAAGGACTCAGGATAGCTAACATGGGGAATCAGTATTAGAGAAAATCCCAAAGTTTTTACACATATATAAAGAGCAAGAGTAGGGTGAGGGAAAGTCTTGGCCCAGTCAAGGACAGGGAAGGGAATTTATCCGCAGAACCAGAAGAAATGGGTGAGGGACTGAATGAGAACTTTGCACCAGTATTACCCAAGAGAATGAAATGGTGGATGATGAGTCTGGGATAGTCAAGGTGACATTAATATCAAAGATGTGGAGATGCCGGCGTTGGACTGGGGTGATCACAGTAAGAAGTCTTACAACACCAGGTTAAAGTCCAACAGGTTTGTTTCAAACACGAGCTTTCGGAGCACGGCTCCTTCTTCAGGTGAATGGAAAGGCTTGTTCCA
This sequence comes from Scyliorhinus canicula, assembly GCF_902713615.1. Lineage (NCBI taxonomy): Eukaryota > Metazoa > Chordata > Chondrichthyes > Carcharhiniformes > Scyliorhinidae > Scyliorhinus > Scyliorhinus canicula. The sequence goes on from NC_052175.1 coordinate 5,756,340, forward strand.
GAAATGTTTATATAGACACAGTCAGAGATGCCCCGGATATCAAAAAGGAGGAGGTGTTGGGCGTTTTGAAAAACATGAATGGAGAAAGGTCCCCAGGATCTGATGGGATCTACCTCAGAATAATGAGCTAGAGAAGGTAGGAACCTGCTGGGGCGTCGTTGACAGATATCTTTGTATCCTGTCTGGCTGCAGGTTAGGTTCCAGATTAATGGAGAATAGCGAATGCTGTTCCTTTGTTCAAGAAGAGTATCAAGGATAATCTAATAAAGTACAGTTCGATGGGCCTTACGTCAGTGATAGGGAAATTATTGGAGAGGATACTTCTAGACAGGATTTAAAGTGATCTGGAAGTAAGTGTACCTATTAGCGAGAGGCAACATCGTTTGGTGAATGGTAGGTCGTGTGTCACTAACTTGATCAAGTTTTTCGCGGTTCGATAAAGATAGGGAAGTGGATGTTGTCTACTTAGACTTCTGAAAGGCCTTTGAGAAGGACCCTCGTGGCATGCAGCTACAGAAAATATAAATCACGCTGAATCAGAGGTGATCTGGGAAGACGTATACCCAACTGGCTCGGTCATAGAAGAAAGAACAGCAGGGATAGGGTTTTTTCCTGATCGGAGAGCTGTGATCAGTGGTGTTCCGAAGCAATAAGTTTTGGGACCTTTGTTGTTCATCGTACATATAAAATAATTTTGAGGAAAATGTAACATGTATGATTAGTAAGTTTGTGGATGACACAAAGGTTGGTGGGATTGCGGATAGTAACATAGAGTGCAAGTGGATGCACCATTATTTCGATCGTTTGGAGACTTGGCGGAGATATCGCAGATGGAGTTTAATCCGAACAATTGTGAGGGAATGCATTTTGGAAGGTCTAATACAGGCGAGAAATATCCAGTAAATTACAGAACTCTTAATATTATTGATGGACAGATTGTTCTTTTTGTACAGGTCCACAAGTAACTGAAAGTGACAACGTGACTGGTAGTCAAGAAGGTATAACTTCATAGGCCAGGGCATTGAGTATGAAAATTGGCAAGTCATCGTGCAGCTGTGTCGAACCTTAGTTCGGCCACATTTGGAATTTACTGTTCAATTCTGGTCTCCACATTCCCAAAAAGATGTGAAAGCTTTGCGGGGAATACAGCAGATGTTTACCAGGATGTTGGCTGGTATTGAGCGAATTAGCTATGAGGAGAGGTTGGATTCATTCGGTTTGCTGTAACTGAAACGATGGAGTTTGAGGGGAGATATATTTGTAACCTAACAAATTATGAGGGGCATGGACAGAGTGAATAGTCAGAAACTTTTTCCCCATGATGCAAGAGTCAATTACTGAGGGATACAAGTTTAAGATGTGACAGGCAAAGTTTAGAGCTGATATGCGAGGAAAGTTTTTTTTGCACAGAGGGAAGAGGGTGACTGGGACTCTCTATCAGAGGAGGTGGTGAAAGCAGGCACAATAGTGAAGTTTCAGGCCCGTCTTGACAAATACATAAATCGGATGGGAATAGTCGGATGTGAATTCCGGAAGTGCATACTTTTTTAGTTTCGGCAGGTACCATGGTCGACGCATGCTTGGAGGGCCGTCGGGCCTATTCTTGTGCTGTACTTTTCTTTGATCTTTGTTCTTTGTTCTATACATTTTGGTGTGCAGGGCACTATTTCAAAATGTATGATTGACACACAACCTGAAATACGGCGCAAAACGAGGATAAGGAAAGAAATAATCTTCTTCAGGACAGAGATAGGTTGGTGCAAAGGACAGACACAAGCAGATCACATGTACTGCAGAAAATTATGACGTGATTCAGTTTGGTCGGAAGAACACCGGGAAAATCAGACATTAAATAATGTTTGCAATTCTAAACGTAGTTCAAAGCAACAGTGACCTGAATGTTTGAGTAAATTCATAATTGAAAGTGACACAACAGGTCAAGACAGCTTAATAAATCGTACGCTCGATGTAATTAATAGGGGTAGAGAAAACAATGGCATAAAACGTTTTTATACAAAACCATTTGAAACAGATATCAATATCATTTGTTCATCGGATGCAGACATCCCGAGATAGGTTGCATTTATTTACGACCAGTAATAGCTCTTGAGAAGATGATAGTGCGATGTCGTCCTGACGTTTTGCAATCAATGTTGTGTGAGTAAACGCACAGCGCTTTCGGGAAGTTATCTCCCGGATTTTTAACAAGCGACAGAGAAGGTGATGCTGTTCCAGGTCAGAATATTGTGTTGCTTTCAGGGAATGTGGTGATGTTCCAATGAATCATCTGCTTTTCTCCTTCGAGGTGGTGGAAGTCAAGAGCTAGGAAGATGCTGTCGAAGCAATCTTGGTGAGTTGCTAAAGTGCATCTTATACATGGTGCATACTGCTGAAAGTGGTTGTTGGTGGTGTAATGTTTGAATGCTAAATGGGTGCCAAACTAGCGGCTTGCTTCTCCCGAAAGCTCAGTGTTGTTGTCAAAATGGACAGCAATATGAAATGAAATTGTGATACAGCGCCACATGCTGGATAATTCAGGCACTTCAAAGGGAATGGGTCACAATCGCAAGCAACTGATTTGTGTCAAGTTTCACTCTTCGTTTTAACTTCAATCGCAACATACCCAGGACCATTTCTCTAATTGATAACGAAGGGATAGGTTCATTGTCCAGGTCTTTGGCATTGCAGTTTAGATTTCATATTTCCAGCTTTCTGTGAATTTTTAAATTGGTTTTATCCCTAAACAAATTGCAGTCTCTCTCACTTCTATTCCCATTGCAAACGTTAATTTTGTTTTGTAAATGCACCAGTTATTAAATATGCAATTAAAACATCTCCAACACTTTGGGTTCATTTATGAATAAAATATGTTCATTACATATAATTTATAGTGCAGAAGGAGGCCATGCGGCCCATCGAGCCTGCACCGGCTCTTGGAAAGAGCACCCTACCCAAGGTCAACACCTCCACCTATCCCCATAACTCAGTAGCCCTACCAAACACTAAGGGCAATTTATCATAGCCAATCCACCTAACCCGCACATCTTTGGACAGTGGGAGGAAACCGGAGCACCCGGAGGAAACCCACGCACACACGGGGAGGATGTGCAGACTCCACACAGACAGTGACCCAAGCCGGAATCGAACCTGGGATCCTGGAGCTGTGAAGCGATTGTGCTATCCTCAATGCTACCGTGCTGCCCCTGTTGCAATTGGCTAAAGATGCAGCAACTTGGGCCGCATTATGAGTGTGTGTGTGTATATGTTGACAAGATTGTGACTTTCGATCCTATCATCCCGTCCAGAACTAAGGTGGTGTTGCACTCTTAGGTACCTCTTCCAGACCGATGGTTAAACTCAGGATTTATGCACAGCGTCCTGGTGTTGAGAAAGATATCAATGCCAGTATTAGAAAATAAACGGAGTGGCAGTGAGTTCCTCCAGTACGCTGAATTATATTTCATCCTTCAAGCAAGACTGAACACATTAATTTTCATTATCATTTTGGATGCGTTGGGAAACAGCGAAAATTAGCTACTGGTATCAGAGAATGCAAAGCGGGACTAGAATGGGTAAATGTAGCTTTGAAAAATTGGAGTTCATTAAAGATGCTATAAGGAATAAAGTGTTTTCATTGTGTCAGTGATGGTTTCTGTGGGTTTAATCCATCTGTGAAAATACCACATGGGAAACATGGTAAGCGGACTGGAGCTAAAGAGCAAAGCATACCGATCATACGGGTAAAAGTATTATTCAGGTTTTATGATTAAACTTTGCTGATTTCTGGGTGAAGTTCATGTCCGAATCTAGATTCTCTATTGCAAAATGTTTATCCAGACAATATTTTGCAATGATATATTAAGTACAATAATCTTAATTTAATATAGAGAGCAATGGCAGAAGATTCAACCGTAACTTTTAAATGGAATTGCACAATAACGTGGCGTTTTGGGGTGTTTTTCGGAAGGCAGAACAGAACTTGAGGAGGGAACATGTTAAGGGGAGGACAAGGCATCCATGGCTGACGTGGGAAGTCAAGGACAGCATGAACGCTAAAGAAAAAATCATACAAAGTTGCAGGGAACAGTGGGAAGCCAGAGGATTGGAAAAAACTTTAAAACCGAGAAAAGGGCAATTAAAAAAGCAATAAGGGGGGAGAAGATGAAGTATGGGTGCAAGACAGCTAGTGATATAATGGAAGATAGGAAGAGTTATTTCAATATATAAAAGGCACGAGAGAGGCGAAAGTAGACATTGGACCACTGGAAAAGTGGCTGGAGAAGTAATAATAGGAAACAAGGATATCGCAGACGAAATGAATAATTACTTTGCATTAGCCTTCACGGCAGAAGTCACCAGTGGGATGCCAGAGCTCCAGGAGAACTTGGAGGCAGAGGTGAGTGCAGTAACCATTATTAAGAGAAGCTTCTGGGGAAGCGGAAAGATCTGAACGTGGATAAATTACCTGGACCGGATGGACTACACCCCAGGGTTCTAAAATAGATAGCTCAGGAGATTGTGGAGGCATTGGTGACGATCTTTCCTGAATCGCTGACGGCATGAAGAGTCCCAGAGGAATGGAAAATGGCTAATGTTAAACCCCTGTTTAAGACGGGAAATTGGGAAATTATAGGCCAGTTAGCCTGACTTCGGTTATTGGTAACATTTTAGAATCCACTATTAAGACCATAAGACATAGGAGTGGAAGTAATGCCATTCGGCCCATTGAGTCCACTCCGCCATTCAATCATGGCTGATGGGCATTTCAACTCCACCGACCAGCATTCTCCCCGTAGCCCTTAATTCCTCGCGACATCAAGAATTTATCTATCTCTGCCTTGAAGCCATTTAGCGTCCCGGCCTCCACTGTACTCCGCGGCAATGAATTCCACAGGCCCACCACTCTCTGGCTGAAGAAATGTCTCCGCATTTCTGTTCTGAATTTACCCCCTCTAATTCTAAGGCTGTACCCACGGGTCCTCGTCTCCTCGTCTAACGGAAACAGTTTATTTGCGTCCACCGTTTCTAAGACATGTATTATCTTGTAAGTTTCTATTAGATCTCCCCTTAACCTTCTAAACTCCAATGAATACAATCCCAGGATCCTCAGCCGTTCATCATATGTTAGACCCGCCATTCCAGGGATCATCCGTGTGAATCTCCGCTGGACATGCTCCAGTGCCAGTATGTCCTTCCTGAGATGTGGGGCCCAAAACTGGACACGGTACTCCAAATGGGGCCTAACCAGAGCCTTATAAAGGCTGTAGCATACCCGTGCTTTTATATTCCAACCCTCTTGAGATAAATGACAACATTGCATTCGATTTCTTAATCACAGATTCAACCTGCATGTTTACCTTTAGGGAATCCTCGACTAGCACTCCCAGACCCCTTTGTACTTCGGCATTATGCATTTTCTCACCGTTTAGAAAGTAGTCTATGCTTGGATTCTTTTTTCTCACATTTTCTCACGTTGAATTGCATCAGCCATTTCCTGCACCACTCTCCCAAACTGTCTAGATCCTTCTGCAGCCTCCCCACTTCCTCAACACTACCTGCCTGATTACCTAACTTCGCATCATCGGCAAACTTCGCTAGAATGCCCCCAGTCCCTTCATCCAGGTCATTAATATATATGGTGAACAGCTGCGGCCCCAATACTGAACCCTGTGGGACACCGCTGGTCACCGGCTGCCATTCCGAAAAATACCCTTTTATCCCAACTCTCTGCCTTCTGTCAGACAGCCAATCCTCAACCCATGCCAGTAGCTCACCTCGAACACCATGGGCCCTCACCTTACTCAGCAGCCTCCTGTGTGGCACCTTATCAAAGGACTTTTGGAAATCCAGATAGACCACATCCACTGGGTTTCCCTGGTCTAACCTACTTGTCACCTCCTCAAAGAATTCTAACAGGTTCGTCAGGCACGACCTCCCCTTACTAAACCCATATTGACTTGTTCTAATCCGACCCTGCTCTTCCAAGAATTTAAAAATCTCATCCTTAACGATCGATTCTAGAAATTTACCAACGACCGAGGTTAGGCTAATTGGCCTATAATTTTCCATCGTTTGTCTTGGTCCTTTCTTGAACAAGGGGGTTACAACAGCGATATTCCAATCGTCCGGGACTTTCCCTGACTCCAGTGATTTATGAAAGATCTCAACCAACGGTTCCGCTATTTCTTCAGCCACCTCCCTCAGAACTCAAGGATGTAGCCCATCGGGGCCAGGAGATTTGTCAATTTTAAGACCTTTTAGCTTTTTTAGCACCATCTCTTTTGTAATGGCAACCATACTCAACTCAGCCCCCTGACCCTCTATAATATTTGGGATATCACTCATGTCTTCCACTGTGAAGACAGACGCAAAGTACTTATTAAGTTCTGCAGCCATTTCCTCGTCTCCCATCACTAGCCTTCCAGAATCAGTTTGAACTGGCCCAATGTCTACTTTGGCCTGTCGTTTGTTTCTTATGTATTGAAATCAACTTTTACTATCATTTCTTATATTACTGGCTAGCCTGCCTTCATATTTGGTCCTCTCCTTCCTTATTTGTCTCTTTTTTAACCTCTGTTTGTTTTTGTAGCCTTCCCAATCTTCTGATTTCCCAGTGCTTTTGGCCACTTTATAGGATCTCTCTTTTTCTTTGATACATTTCCTGACCTCCTTTTTCAGCCATGGCTGTCTAATCCCTCCCCGGATAATCTTTCTTTTCTTGGGGATGAACCTCTGTACAGTGTCCTCAATTATGCATACAAACTCCTGCCATTTTTGCTCTGCTGTCTTCCCCACTAGGGTCTGCTTCCAGTCGATTTTCGCCAGTTCCTCTCTCATGCCCTCGTAATTACCTTTATTTAACTGTAACACCATTACATCCGATTTTGCCTTCTCTCTTTCAAACTGCAGACTGAACTCAACCATATTATGATCGCTGCTTCCTAAGTGTTCTCTTACTTTCAGATCTTTTATAAAGTCCGGTTCATTACATAGCACTGGATCCATAATAGCCTGCTCCCTTGTGGGCTCCATGACAAGCTGTTCCAAAAAGCCAATTTGTAAGCATTCCATTAATTCCTTTTCTTTGGATCCACTGGCTACGTTATTTACCCAATCCACCTGCATATTGAAGTCCCCCATGATCACCGTGACCTTGCCTTTCTGACATGCCTTTTCTATTTCCCGGTACATGTTGCGCCCCTGGTCCTGTACATAACTCCCATTATGTTTTTTTTTGCCTTTGTGGTTCCTCAATTCTACCCACACAGACTCCACATCATCCGACCCTATGTCGTTTAGTGCCATAGATTTAATTTTGTTCTTAACTAACAAGGCAACCCCACCCCCTCGGCCCACCTCCCTGTCTTTTCGATAGGTTGTATATCCTTGGATGTTTAACTGCCAGTCCTGAACCCCCTGCAGCCATGTCTTTGTGATGCCTACCACATCATAATCATGCACGATGATCTGTGCCATTAGTTCGTCCACTTTGTTACAAATGCTACGAGCATTCAGGTAAAGTGCCTTAATGCTAACTTTCTTATCATTACAGATCTTGGAAGTCCTAAGATGTACAAAGTTATCCTTACTTTTTGTTGAATTCCTAGTCTGCCTCAAGCTTAAAGCCACCTGCCTACATGTTATCCCCCTGCGTATCTTGCCATTTAACTCCATACTCCCTGTCGCTTTCACTTTCCCTTCCCCCCAACTCAGAAGTTTAAAGTCCTACTGACCACCCTATTTATCCTCTTCGCTAGAACACTGGTTCCGGATCGGTTCAGGTGGAGACCCTCCCAACGGTACAGATCCCCCGGTTCCAAAACTGATGCCAATGTCCCATGAAGTGGAATCCCTCTTTCCCACACCAATCCCTTAGCCACCTGTTTACTTCCGTAATTTTCTTGTCCCTATGCCAATTGGCACGTGGCTCGGGCAGTAATCCGGAGACTATGACCCTTGAGGACCTGTATTTCAGTTTTTTTCCCAGTGCTTGATAGTCCCCGAACAGGTCCTCCACCCTAGCTTTACCTATGTTGTTAGTCCCAACGTGGACCACAACAACTGGATCCTCCCCCTCCCGCTCCAATATCTTTTCAAGCCGGTCAGACATGTCCCGCACCCTGGCACCGGGCAGGCAATACACCATGCGATAATCCCGATCCGGCTTGCATAGGATACTATCTGTCCCCCTAATTATAGAATCCCCTATAACAACTACTTGTCTTTTTACTCCACCCTCTTGAATGGCCTTCTGCACCATGGTACCGTGGTCAGCTGGCTCATCCTGTCCAGAGCCCTTTTCCTCATCCATACAGGGAGCAAGAGTCTCATTCCTGTTGGACAAGGTCAAGGGCTGAGGCTCCTGCACTCCTGAACTCAGGGTCCCCCTGCCTGCCTCACTAACAGTCACACTCTGAAGTCCCTGATCACTTACTGAATGTGAATTACTTAATCTCCCAGGTGCGACTGCCTCCTGAAACAAAGTGTCCAGGTAACTCTCCCCCTCCCGGATGTGCCGCAGTGTTTGAAGCTCAGATTCCAGATCATCAACTCTGAGCCGGAGTTCTTCCAGCAACCAACACTTGCTGCAGATGTGGTCATTTCCATTCACAAGGGGAATAGCCAGCTCCCACATCATACAGCGACAGCACATCACATGCCCAGCCATCTCTGATTAGTTAATTAAGTTATTACTTTGTTAAATTTATTAAACATGAGATCGCGGAGTACTTGGATGTGCATGATAAAATAGGACTGAGTCAGCACGGCGTCGTCCAGTGTAAGTCATGTCTGACAAATCTGAGAGCAGCACGGTGGCCTAGTGGTTAGCACAACCGCCTCACGGCGCTGAGGTCCCAGGTTCGATCCCGGCTCTGGTTCACTGTCCGAGTGGAGTTTGCACATTCTCCCCGTGTCTGCGTGGGTTTCGCCCCCACAACCCAAAAATGTTGAGAGTAGTGGATTGGCCATGCTAAATTGCCCCTAATTGGAAAATTAATTGGGTAATCTAAATTTATAAAAAAAAAATGTCTGACAAATCTGTCAGACTACTTTCAGGAAGAATCACGGAAGTTAGACAAAGGAGAACCAATGCTTAGATTTCCAGAAGGCCGTTGACAAGGTGCCACATAATGGACTTTTAAATAAGTTAAGAGCCCATGGTGTTAAAGGTAAGATCCTGCCATTGATATACGATTGGCTGACTGGTAGAACGCAGAGAGTGGCGATAATGGGGTCTCTTTCAGGGTAGCAGCCGTTGACTAGTGGTGTAACACAGGGGTCGGTGCGAGGAACCACAACTTTTTACAAAGTACATTAATGATCTGGAGGAAGGAACTGAAGGCACTGTTGCAAAGTTTGCAGATGATACAAGAGGGGCAGGTAGTATTGAGGAAACAGGCGGGCTGCAGAAAGACTTGGTCAGCTTAGGAGAGTGGGCAAAGAAGTGACAGATGGAATACACTATGGAAAAGAGTGAGGTTCTGCACTTTGGAAGGAGAAACGGAGGCATAAATTATTTTCTAAATAGGAAGGTGGCAATCAGAAGGACAAAGGGCTTGGGAGTCCTTGTTCATGATTCTCTCAAGGTTAACGTGCAGGTCCAGTCTGCAGTGTAGCAGGCAAATGTACTGTTCGCATTCATGGCGAGTGGGCTAGAATACATGATTCAGAGGACACCATCTCAGACTTCGTGTCCAGTCCAAAAATAAAACAGAGGTGAGGAAGAATTTCTGAAACCAGTGCGTGGCGAATCTGTGTAACTGTTTTCCTCAGAAGGCAGTGGAGGCCAAATCACTCAGTGTCTTTAACTCTGATATTGAAAGGCTTTGCATCAATAAGTGGACCCGGGTTATGGGGAGATCGCAGGACAATGGGTTTGAAAAGAATATACCATGATTGAATGGCGGAGCAGAAGCGATGGACCGAGTGACCTAAATCTGCTCCTGCGCCTTATGGTCTTATGGTTCTCACACACGCTCTCACATATTCTCACTCACAGATGCTCTCACGCACTGGCTCTCAGACACGCTCTCACCCTCCAGCTCTCACACGGGCTCTCAGATACTGCCTCTCAGACTCCTGCTATCACTCTGTGTCTCTCACACACGCTCTCACACACTGGCTCTCAGTCTCTGACTCTCACGCTGTTACTCTCACTCACCAGCTCTCACGCGTGCTCTCACCCTCCGGCTATCACACACGCTCTCACCCTCCAGCTCTCACACGGGCTCTCAGATACTGACTCTCAGACTCCTGCTATCACACTGTGTCTCTCACACACGCTCTCACACACCGGCTCAGGCTCCGGATCTCACACAGTTTCTCTCACACAACAGCACCCATACACACTCACACACCAGTTCTCACGCAGGCTCTTACACACTGGCTCTCAGCCTCCGGCTTTTACACAGTTTCTCTCCAACCACATCAGCCACACACACTCACACACCAGTTCTCACACAGACTCTTACGCACTGACTCTCAGACACCTGCTCTCACACTGTGTCTCTCGCACAAGCTCTCACATAGGCTCTCACACAGGCTCACAGACACGTTCTCACACCGGCTCGCACACACGCTCTCACACTCCAGATTTCACACTCCGGCTCTCACACTCACTGTGGCTGCCGCATACCAGCTCCCATAATCCGGTTCCCATTCTCCAGCTCTCACACTCCTGCACTCAAACTACATTTTTCACACACTCTCACATACCAGCTCTCACACGCGCTGTCAATCATGCTCTCATAAACTGGCTCAAAGTAACGCTCGCCCACTCTGGCACTCACCCTGTGTCTCTCACATTCCTGCTCTCACACATGCTCACAGACCCACTCTAATATTCCGCCTCACACTCCGGCTCTCACACTCCTGCTCTCACACTTCGGCTCTCAATATCTGGCTCTCACTCTCCAATTCTAACACTGACTCTAAAACTCCTGCTTTGACACATTTTATTACACAGGCTCTCACACAAGCTCTTAGGCATGGCCTCACATTCTGTCTCTCACACACACTCTCACACATGTTCTCACACACGTTCTAACACACATTCTCACACGCCAACTCTCACACAGGCTCTCCCCGTCCTCTCTCTCTCTCTAATTCTCGCAAATGCTCCCTCTCTCTCACACTCCCTGCCTCTCCGACAGTCCTTCACTCTCTCAGACCCTCTCCGTCCCTCACATGCTTTTACTCTCTCCCTCCCTCTTCCACACTCCCACGCTTTCCCATACACTCTCCCTCACTCAGAGTCCCTGCCTTTCCGGCTGTCCCTCACTTCTCAGACTCTCTCCGCCCCTTCCAAGCTGTCACTCTTTCGCTCCCTCCCTCTCACCCTCCCTCTCTCACGCACTCTTCATCTATTACACTGTTTCCCTCTCTCACTCTTTCACCATGTCTCCATCTCTTTAACTCCCTCCAAATCTCTTACACTATCCCTCCCGCTCTCCTTCTCTCCCTCGTTCACATTCCCGTGCACTCTCTCCCTCTCTTTATCTCTGCAACCGCCCCCAACGCATCTACCAACCATGACACTTTCTCTCAAACTATTTCCCTCTCTCCCACACTCTCTCACACTCTTTCACTCTTTATTCTCTCTCACATTCATTCAATCTCGGTTCACACACTCACACTAGAGATGACAGAGATGTCTTAACTGTAAGATTACTTATGTATTCTACACACAATCCTTCTCACACGAACTGCCTCCCTCATCAACTAGCTCGCTCTGCCTACACTCTCTTTCTCTCATTTTACACTTTATTGCTCACACCTTTTTCTCTCTCACTCTATTTTTTATGGTAAATTATTTTTCTCTCACCGTCTTTCTCTCTCTCTTTCTCTCTCTCTTTCTCTCTCAACCTCTTTCTCGCTCAACCTCTTCATCTCACTTTCTCTGTCACCCTCTTTCTCTCTCAATGTCAGTTTCTCTCTTTCTCTCAGCCTCTTTCTCTGTCAACCTCTTTCACACCCTCTTTCTCCCTCACTCTCTTTCTCCCTGAACCTCTTTATCTCACTTTCTCTCTCACACTCTTTCTCTTCAGCGTCGTTCTCTCTCATTGTCTATCACTCGTTCTCTCTTTCTTTCTCTCTCATCCTCTTTTTTCTCAACCTCTTTTACTCACACCCACCTTCTCTCTGAACCTAAGTTGATGTCACACTTTTTCTCTGTCAACTTTTTTCTCTCACAACTTGTGTCTTACTCACTCTACGTCTCAGTCACCCTCTTTCTCTGTCACCCTAACATTTGTCAGCATATCTCACAGACCAGATCCATCTCTCTCTTCCTCCACATCACAGCCCGTCACACTTTCAATTTAAATGTGTGTATCACATGAAGTTCCAGTAAAAGTAAGAGGCGGTGTATTCATTTTCGCAGCTAAATATGTGTTTTGCTGCTCGAAGAGACGATGTGTTTGTATCTGCTGTAGGCTCTGAGATTTTTCAGATGTCCCAATGTTTCAAAGTGTTTTCTCAGTTTGAGGAATTGCATCAGAATAAGGGTTGGAATCGTTTTCTTTGGACTTCAAATAGTTCCAGATATTCCATTCAATGAAATTTGCTGTTCATTGTCACGCCGGCCTACTTCAATCACAGCACTGGATGGTCACAGTGATAGAAGCAGCTACACCCAAGAGTGCAGTGGAAACATCCAGAGAAACACACAGACAATTGGAACTGAATCACTGATTGGTCACTAATAAAGAGCCAACTACATCCCGGAGTGCATGGGAACAACCCAGAGAAAGACATTGACTATTGGAACTGAATCACTGAATGGTCATATTCGAGTGACGGATGTCACTGGAATAATCTCATGTCTAGAAATGGGACTGATGGTCTTGGAGTGGCCAACATCCTTTGTGTTCTTAGAGGATGAAACACGTGAACAATACAGTCCCGTGTTGGAAAATGTTCACTCGCTCAAAAAAATAATAGGTTTTTCAACACAGTGTCGTAATCTGCTTGTTCATAACTTTGAAAAATAAGTTCAACTATGTTGCAACGTCATATCCCTGAGGTGATTCCTCGGGGTTTAAATTAAATGTTTTGGTAATATATAACCTCACAGTTTAAGACAGAGAGACTGGGAACAGCACCAAGTGACATACCACTTTACACTAAAATGGTTCTACCAATTTTCGTGGCTGGGAAAATATTGTACTCAATCATTGCTATTGTAGGTGTTCCTGGTAAGTGACCATCACCATTGAAGTTGTGTAAACCCGCGTGTAAGCGGCTCTCTGATTTTAAACTGTGACTGAGACTGTTTAATGCTGACCTCGAACTCACTGTAATACAGACACCTGATCAACAACGTCATTCAGATAAGTCCAATGTCTTGAAACATATCTATGGTTTGCATCCCTTTCGCAGGCTGACAATAACCCATGTTTGGAACTCAGGGGATATCTGATTAATGAAGTTATTATATTGAGTTGAATCTTGTATCATGATAGATTGGATCTCAGTGAAGGCAATCTCTCTGAAGGACGTTTTAGTGGGAGTAAAAATGAAATCACACCGAGCGTGGCCACTAAACAGTACGAAATATCTGACAGCAGTGATCAAGTATCTGTCAGTGCAGGATTGTACTGAATGTGGGTCAGGAACTGGACTGAAATAAATTTTTCTCCTTGGAAACAATGTATTTAATTGATGAATGGTCGCTCCATCCTTTGGATCGCTCTCTCTGTCTCTCTCTGTTTCTCTCACTCTCTCTATCTCCCCCTCTCTGTGTGTGTGTGCGTATGTGTTTTACCTTTGCAATAGAATGAAAACGGGAGGAGTTCGGCTGTGCTTTGAAGATGTTTGTTATTTATTGTGTGAAGTGAATATTTCTATATGTCTGTTTTCTATTGAACTCCTCCAACCGGAACAGATATCAACTCCACTCTGACATTTAATAAAACCAGCAACTGTGCAGTATTCTAATTGTTTTAGTCATATATTTATATTAACCCAGAAAGGAAGTCCACTTTTTTCAGTTTTTCTGGGTGTGTAAACCTGTGCGGCTGAATCACACGACTTGTGAATCTGTTCACCTGAACCCAGAACACCCCTCCAGTCCATTCACACTTTGTATCCAAGGAGTAATTGTGAGATGTAATGTTCTGATCAAAATGCAGCATCGGACTTTAAGTTGTCGGGAAATTAATTTCCTATTGAAATTCCCACTTTGCAAGTTCATAATTGATGATGAATGTGTTACTTTATTTAGTTGTATCCTCTTCTGTGTTCACTGTGATCTCAATTTGGATTTGTCTGTAAATTCTGTAATTATCATTCTGCTTCCCGATTACATATCGTTGATGTAAATGGTGAAGGAGAGTGATCCCGGTGCTGATCCGTGTGGAACACCACTTCCACCTTCCACCAATTAAAGTAAATCCCTTTAACTCCTCTCTATGTGTTCCGTGTGTCTCCAGCTTTCTGTAGATTCTGCTGCTGTGTCCCCAAGTTCCACTGTCTCTGACATTTCTCATGAGTCGTTTATGTCAGAAAAATCAAGTTTAGAATATCAAATTGTTTAACATCGATCATACGAATCAAATCTTTAATTTCCGATAGATATTGAAATAATTCAACCAATCTGCAGGTAATGATGTTTATTTTGCAATATTAGCTGACTATTTATTATGGTTTGTGTGACTGGATTCTTTCAACCTCAGAATTTAAATTCATTTTTTTCTTACTATTTATGTTGCGACTGGGAGATTATTTTCTGGAATTGTTTTATTTTGTGTTTTATATTGAAGAATAACAGAAACTGACGACTTTCTTTAAATTATTCGGTTATCTTCTGATGATGATTCGTTAATAGATAATAGTGTCTCTGCTGGTTCTCACTGGCAATGTGGTCAATATTTGTGGTTGTAATCCATCCACCGCCACTAATCCTCGACCAATACTGCATCCTTTGGCCTCCTATTTGCACTTGGTCTTTTGAATGATATCTGTCAGTGCGTCATCGGTCATCTTAATTTCTCTGCCCCTCCGACACACTCTGCCCTCGCCCTCTGAACTTGCTCCAACTTTCTGTCGAATATTGAACCCTTACCTTGTCTAAGCTGCTCACAAGGTTGGTGACTTTATTGTGTGGTAGAATGACCGCTTCATCACAGAGTCTGAGAGCTAAGTCTCCGGCACATCCTGCTACCTTCCTCTGGACCAGAAACCCACCATCAAACATCATAATATTGTTTCCAGGACTTTCACAGACCTCATAAAAGCTCGAGATAGGGCAGAATGGTGGCGCAGTGCGTTAGCTGTGCTTCTTCACGGCGCCGAGGTCCCAGTTTCGGTCCCGGCTCTGGGTCACTGTCCGTGTGGAGTTTGCACAGTCTCCCCGTGTTTGAGTGGGTTTCGCCCCCACAACCCAAAGATGTACAGGATAGGTGGATTGAACACGCTAAATTGCTCCTGAGGTGTAAAAAATGAATTGAGTACACTAAAATTATTTTAAAAAGATAAATGAAATAAAAGCTGGACATCTTCCACCCACAGCTTCCGTCATCGAGTCCCGCAACCTCACACATCCTGCATCAACCTCCCGCCTCCACCTCTTTCGCAAAATCCACGAACAGGACAGTTCCAGCCGACCTAATTATTCAGCCAGTTTCAGCCTCACCAAACTCATTTCTTCCTACCTTGATCACATCCTCTCTCCCCTGATTTGTTCCTTCCCACCGACAATCCTGATTCCCCTGATGCAGTACGTCACATAAAAAAGGTTTATTTCATGACCCGAACCGCTTAATCGTTACTCTGGATGTCCAATAACGTAACACCTCCGCGCCCCCACAACACCTCCCCCCAACCCACCGCCCCCCCCCCCCCCATCACCCCTGCAGTCGGAGGGTCTGAGAGCTCTCATCTTCCTTGATTGGAAACCCGAGCAATTGGCGACCACCATCGCTCCCTGCGTCCCTGTTCTGTCACAATCATTTCTACTTCAACCTGTCTCACTTCTTGCAGAAAAAATGGCTAGCCTTGGGTACAGTCTTGCTCTGCTCTCTGTCTGTTTTTTGTGGGGTTTGTGAACACTTACTTTTCCTGTGTAACTTATGTCTACTCCCACGAATGATTTTCTGTTAGTGGAATGACTGTATTGGTGACATTTCATTCTTCTGTCGCGACCTCGAAACACAAATTGATTTTGCTTCCTATTTCCACCCTCTCTCACCTTTACAAGGTCCACCTCCGGCATTTCGCTTCCGTCCCTGAACCTATCCGACTCCATTTCCAGCATTAGACTGACCACCTCTATTCATTACAACTCACCGAATCAAAAAATACCTGGGGAACAGATCCTCACATCCTACTTCCAAAAAGGACTCAACGCCAATCTCCCAGTTTAGCCGCATCCATCGCCTCTGTTCTGATGACGCCACCTTGGAAAATGGACCATTCTGACATGTCTGCCTTTTCCATAACTGAGATTGCCTCCACCTCCTCAGTTCGGTTGGCAGGGCACTCAACCGTGTTCATTCTTTTAACATACATCTCCCCTAACACATCCACCTCGCTGCCGCAATAAAAATATTGTCCCCGGTCCTCACTTTCCACAACCCCGGCTGTCACTTTCAAACGGTCACCCTCCATCATTTCTGCCAACTCCAGCATGATGCCACCATGAAGCAAATCGCCACCTCTCTCCAACTTCCCACACAGTTTTTTGCTTTCCTCAGGTACCGCTCTCTCATCTACAGCCTGTTCCACTTCTCCATCACACCAGCACCACTTCCCCTACCCACGGAACCTTCCCTTCCAATCGGAAAAGGTGCAACAACTGACACTTTACCTCCTCCCGTCTCATGATTCGCGCAAGCTATCTCACCTTTCTGGAGAAGAAGCGATTCACTTTTGTTTCCTTCAATTCGGTCTCCTGTACTCGCTGCTCTCAATACCGTCTCCTCTACATTAGACAGATTAACCGCAGATTGTGTGACCGCTTTGCGGAACACATTCACTCAGACCACAAGCATGACGCCAGCATTCCTGTTGGCTCCATTATAGCGCAGCACCATACACTCATGCCCATATGTCTGTCCTTAGCCTGCTGCAAGGATCCAGTGAAGCCCGACACAAGCTGGAGGAGCAGCAACACATCTCCCAATTTGGGTGAGACAGCTAACAAGAATCAAATTTAACTTCAACAACTTTAGAATGTGAACTTTGTGCTCCATCTTAACGCCCTTGGTTTTTGAATATTCCATCTTTTTGGACAAATGCAATGGGTCTGAAGATAATCTATTTCAGGCAAGGGAACCCAGTGCCGGAGAGTTAATATTCCTGATTAAACCTGAGCAGGGATTGTCTCCTAACCGGGAGAGGATTTATTCCTGGGAATAGTGTGATGTGGGGATGTTCAGAAGATGACGATGCGGTTCCTGGGAGAGGGTGTCTGACAAATAACTGAACATGGGAAAGGTGTTACTGGGAACTTTCTGGAGACTGGAAAGACTATCCCTCTCATAATTGCGAATAGGCGAGGTCCTGCACTTGCTGATATTTATTCCATTGATCGCGGAGGATTCCAATGATGCAGGCGTAGTGCCCAACCCCATCGGGAATACAGTCAAATCGAGGGTCCAACACGAGGTGTGGTCCAATAACTGGGAGTGAGAAGGGATGACAATCTTTGGTATGTTTGTATCTGGTTTGAGAAACATGGTCGATCTGAGGTAATCTGTTAATCAGACTAAATTAGAAATTTTAACCTCTCCCAATGGTATTTGATTAATGAACATTTTCCTACTAACTAACAGTAAGAAGTCTTCCAACACCAGGTTAAAGCCCAACAGGATTGTTTCAATCACTAGCTTTCGGAGCACTGTTCCTTACTCACCTGAGGAACTTAACATGGCGTTTTAAGACCCCTTAATGTGCTCACCCCAGTCCAACGCCGGCATATCCACGTCAAATTAACAAGCCTGAAATTCACACTTTTTGCCTTCCCCCATCTTAAATACTTGGGTTACTTTTGTTACTTCCCTCTCTGCAATGTTAACCTGTGTCCACTGGTATCCCAACGCTCCCACCCACTGACTATTTTATTGATGCTAAAATTAAGTCCCTGTTCTGGCACGGAGAATGTTTAATCTGTAATTTCAAGGAGTTCATAGAGTCATAAAATTTACAGTGCACAAGCAGGCCATTCAGCCCATCGGGTCTGCACTGGAAAGATCACCCTACCCAATTGTTCTCCTTTCTCTCTCTGACAGTTAATTCACTTGGAATTGCGATTCTCTGTCAGGGGAAATGTGGCCTCTCCACCTGCACCACTCGCTACCTGGTGGCCATGGCGGTGGCGGATCTGCTGTATATTATAACAGAACCCATAATGAGAAGGATTAATTACTATTATTTCCCCCGGAATTTCCTGGACCTCACACCGGTGTGTTGTGTTAACGATGTCCTGCTGTCTGCAGCCGCGCACTGTTCTGTGTGGTTCACCGTCACTTTTTCCTTTGATCGATTTGTGGCCATTTGTTGCGCGAAAATGAAAACTAAATATTGCACCGGGAAAACTGCATCTGTGGTCCTGTCAATTAGCGGCATCATACTCTGCATAAAAAACGTCCCCTGGTACTTTCTGTATGAACCTATTGAGACAATCGACAATGTCCAGTGGGGGTGTCGGCCAAAGAACAACTTTTTCACTGACCCCATGTGGTTTACCTTCATCGTGTTTTCTCAGGTTTCAGTCCCATTGATCCCTTTTGTTTTAATCCTGTTGGTAAACGTTCTGACAGTCAGACACATTTTACTCACCAGTCGAGTCCGGAAGGCACTGAGGGCTGAGAAGAAGGGAAATAATCACAGAGACCCAGAGATGGAGAGCCGCAGGAAGTCAGTGGTTTTACTATTCAGCATCTCCGGAACTTTCATTGTCCTCTGGACAGTGTTTGTCTTTAACGTTTTCTACTTTAATTTGGGAGGAATAGTTGACCTCACAATTCCTCAATATAATTTACAGGAAGTTGGTGATTTTCTGGTGGATTTAAATTGCTGTACAAACACCTTTATTTATGTGGTGACTCAGTCCAAGTTCAGGGAGCAGATCAAGATTGCGATGACATATCCGGTTACATCAATCATTAAATTAATCAATAAAGAAAACTGACTAATAGCCCCTCAGCCAATCAGCAGATCCATCAGCAGTCTCCTCAGCCTATCCAGAGGGCGATCCTACCGCCTGGCAGCACCGGAAAGCCAATCAGGAAATCGAAACTGTGACTCAGAGGGGCTGAACCAAACAGGGTACTGACTGACAGACCGTTCTACCAATTAGAGACTCGCTTTCGGAGAGATAGCTGCTGAAACTAATCAGAGCGTCCACCTGCAGATCAACAACCCGTCAACCAGTCAAGGGGTCCGCTTTAAAGACTTCCAGCTTCTCAAACCAATCAGAGACTCCGCCTGAAGAGAGATATCTGCCGGAGCCACTCAAGGATCGTGCAATACTCGTTCACTCTCTTTAAATGCTCTCTTACTCTCTTTAAAATAGTTATAACTCTTTAAATTTTCTTTATCTTCACTGTCCTTCTCAGCTCACTCTCTCGTTCTAATCTCTCTCTATTTCCACCCCTCTCTCTTTCTAACCTCTCTCTATCTTACCTCTCTTTCTATAACCTCTCTCTCTCTTTCTAACCTATCTCTACTTCCAACCTCTCTCTCTCTAACCTCTCTTCTAACCACCCTCTCTGTCTTTCTAACGTCTCCCTCTCTGACTTTCTAACATCTCGCTTCGGTCATTCGAACCACTCTATCTTTTTGGCTCTCTCTGAGTCTTTGTAACATCCCTCTCTGTCTTTCTACCTTCCCTCCCTGTATCCTGCTAACCTCGCACTCCCTCTCTTTAACCTCTAACCTCTCGCACACTCTTTCGAACTAACCTCTCTCCGTCTGCCTTTCTAAACTTTCACCCTCTCTCATTCTCTCTCTCCCCTTTTCTCTCGCGCGCTCTCTGTATCTAACCTCTCCCATTCTCTCTCAGTCTTTGCACCCTCACTATTTCTGTTGCTAACCATCTGTTTTTCGTTCTCATTTATCTCTTTGCATACCCCAACCCCAAGATAATGCACACCGCACAACCCCGTTTTTATTTTCCCCGCCTTCCAAATTTATTCCTGGCCCCTCCTATATGTCCATCCATTATATGCCCCCCACATTATATGACCCAACAACCCCACACCCAGGAAGTTTGCAAACCACTTCTGCTCCCACACTCCAACTCCCTCAGTGTGATAATCCCACTGCTATAATTTGTGGAGAATAGCTTCCAAAGCCAAAATCGCTGTGGGCACCGACTTGACGCCACATCGCGAGTACCCGCCATCACAAATATTGTGTCCACATGTTTCACTCTTCACGGAATAGATGTATTATGGGTTGGATTCGCGGCAGTTCTGGACGAAAATCCGGAAACGCGACCGATCTGAGAATCGAATCCGACGCGGAATTCGGCTTTGGCGCTGGTTTCACGCCGTTTTCGGGGCCGGTATTCTCGCGGGCCGGAGAATCGCCGGGGGAGGGGTCTCTCCGACAGGCGTGGCGCGATTCCCGCCCTCGCCAGAACTCTGGTGCCGGAGACTTCGGGAGACGGCGGGGGAGGGACTCATGCCTGTCCCCAGCGATTATCCTACCCGGAGGGGGGGTCGGAGAATCCCGCCTCCAAGGCAGGATTCTTTGGAAACCTGCGGGGCGGGCAACTCCGGAGTGAAGGCGTGGCGTGAACCACTCCGGCGTCTGGACGCCCCGTAGTTGCGGAGGCTTGCACTGCAGTGTTTTGAGCTGCGTCGCGCGGCACGGAGCGGGCTTGGATTCTCCTTGGTCAGAGAATCGCCGGGGAGCGGCGTGCATCCCGCCCCCGCTGGCAGCCGATTTCTCTGTGCCGGGGAATTGACGGCAGCGGTAATCTCGGCCCGCCTGGTCGGGGAGCCTTGGCAGCGCCCCCCCCCCCCCCCCCGAGATTCTCAGGCCCGTGATGGGCCGAGATGACGCCAATTTTAGGCCGGTCCCGCCAGCGTCTGTCACGACAGATACGTACCAGAGGCACCTGGCTCCGTGGGCGCCCTCAGGCGTTGTGCGGGAGGATCTGGCCCCGGGGGTGGCCCCCACGGTGGTCTGACTCGCGATCGGAGCCCACCGATCCACGGGCGGGCCTGTGCCGTGGGGGTACTCCGGTCACTTCAAAGGTCCACGATGACTGACGCAGAGCAGTAGCCACCCTGCACATGTGCTGGGACGACACCAGCACACACTGGCGTTCCCGCGCATGCGCTAGCATGTGTCGCCTGGCGGAGCTCCTTCAGCACCGGTTGGCGTGGCAGCAAGCCGGCTCTGTGCCGGCTGATGCGGCGAAAACAACGGCAACGCACCTTCGGGGCGGCCCGACACTAGAGTGGTTCACACCACTCCTTCTCGCCGGAGTTGCCCGCCCCGCATGTTCAAAAGAATCCTGCCCTGGGACGGGATTCTCCGAAAACCCGGCGGGACGGCGAATAGCTGGGGGCCGGCGTGAATCCCGCCCACAGCGTCTCCCGAAATCCCGGTACCAGAGTTTCGGCGGGGGCGGGAATCGCACCACGTCTGTCGGCGAGCACCCCCCCCCCCCCCCCCCCCCCTCCCCCCGCGATAGGTACTATTTGAACAGATGCTGCAACAAGATAGCCCAGACTCTGATTTTAAAAAAAGATTTTCAAACCCACCACGCCGAAACAGTGTAATAAATCTCGAGATGGTAAATATTCCGGTGATTAAAATGAGGAGTTCGTTATTACGAAGGAGGAAGTGTAAGGTGTGTAAAAAAAAATCATTAAGGTTGCCAAGTCCTCAGGAGCAGATGGCTTTCTTCCCTGATGGATGAAGTGGACAGGAGATGAAATAGCTGCGCGATTCTCAGGTGAGGTTGGATTGGATTGGATTGGATTTGTTTATTGTCACGTGTACCGAGGTACAGTGAAAAGTATTTTTCTGCAAGCAGCTCAACAGATCATTCAATACATGGGATGAAAAGGGAATTGAACAGAATTCAAGAAAATACATGAGAATACATAATAGGGCAACACAATATATACAATGTACTACATAAGCATTGGCATCGGATGAAGCATACAGTGTGTAGTGTTAATGAGGACAGTCCATAAAAGGGTCATTTAGGAGTCTGGAGACAGTGGGGAAGAAGCTGTTTTTGAGTCTGTTCGGCCGTGTTCTCAGACTTCTGAAGCTCCTGCCCGATGGAAGAAGTTGGAAAAGTGAGTAAGCCGGGTGGGAGGGATACTTGATTATGCTGCCTGCTTTCCCCCGGCAGCGGGAGGTGTAGATGGAATCAATGGATGGGAGGCAGGTTCATGTGATGGACTGGGCGGTATTCAGGACTCTCTGAAGTTCCTTGCGGTCCTGGGCCGAGAAGTTGCCATACCAGGCTGTGATGCAGCCCGATAGGATGCTGTCTATAGTGCATCTGTAAAAGATGGTAAGGGTTAATGTGGCATGCCAAATTTCCTTAGTTTCCTGAGGAAGTAAAGGCGCTGTTGTGCTTTCTTGGTGATAGCGTCGACATGAGTGGACCAGGATAGATTTTTGGTGATGTGCACCCCTAGGAATTTGAAACTGCTCACCATCTCTACCTCGGCTCCGTTGATGCTGACAGGGGTGTGTACAGTACTATGCTTCCTGAAGTCGATGACCAGATCTTTAGTTTTGCTAGTTTTAAGGGAGAGATTGTTGTCGTTGCACCACTCCACTAGGTTCTCTATCTCCCTCCTGTATTCAGACGTTGTTATTCGAGATCCGGCCCACTATGGTCGTATCGTCAGCAAACTTGTAGATGGAGTTGGAACCAAGTTTTGCCATGCAGTCGTGTGTGTACAGGGAGTAGAGTAGGGGGCGAAGTACGCAGCCTTGCGGGGCACCGGTGTTGAGGACTATTGTGGAGGAGGTGTTGGTGTTCATTCTTACTGACTGTGGTCTGTTGGTCAGAAAGTCAAGGATCCAGTTGCAGTGTGGAGAGCCAAGTCCTAGGTTTTGTAGCTTTGATATGAGCTTGGCTGGGATTATGGTGTTGAAGGCGGAGCTGTAGTCAATAAATAGGAGCCTGATGTAGGAGTCCTTGTTTTCGAGATGCTCTCGGGATGAGTGCAGGGTCAGGGAAATGGCGTCTGATGTAGACCGGTTGCGACGGTATGCGAATTGAAGTGGGTCAAGGCGTTCCGGGAGTATGGAGGTGATGCGCTTCATGACCAGCCTCTCGAAGCACTTCATTACAACTGACGTCAGGGCCACCGGGCGGTAGTCATTGAGGCACGTTGCCTGGTTCTTCTTTGGTACCGGTATGATGGTGGTCTTCTTGAAGCAGGTGGGGACCTCGGAGTGCAGTAGGGATAGGTTAAAGATGTCTGTGAAAACCTCTGCCAACTGGTCCGCGCAGGTTCTGAGTGCACGACCAGGGATCCCGTCCAGGCCCATCGCCTTCCTTGGGTTCACTTTCAGGAAGGACGATCTGACTTCGGAAACAGTGATGGTGGGTACGGGTGAATTATGGCTTGCTGGGGCCCTCGATAGCGGGTTCTTGGTTACCTGCTCAAACCGAGCATAGAATGCATTAAGTTCATCGGGGAGGGGTGCACTGATGCCAGAGATACTGCTCGGCTTCGCTTTGTAGCCCGTTATGTAGCTTAGTCCTTGCCACAACCGCCGAGAGTCTGTCTGTGACTCTAGTTTAGTTTGATATTCTCTCTTTGCATCTCGGATGGCTTTGCGGAGGTCGTACCTGGATTTCTTGTATAGGACAGGCTCGTCTGCCTGGAACGCCTCAGATCTGTCCTTCAGTAGGGAGTCAATCTCGCGGTTGAGCCATGGTTTCCGGTTGGGGAACGTACGTACTGCTTTCTTTGGCACGCAGTCGTCCACACATTTGCTGATGAAGTCTGTGACGGTGGTGATATACTCATTTAAGTTCGTCGCTGAGTTCTTAAATATGGACCAGTCCACTGTCTCCAAGCAGTCACGTAAGAGCTCTTCTGGCTCCTCAGACCAGCACTGCACAACCTTCTTAGCTGGATTCTCCCGCTTGAGTTTCTGCTTGGAAGCCGGGAGAAGGAGCACAGTCTTATGGTCTGATTTCCCAAAGTGCGGTCGGGGGATTGAACGGTAGGCGCCCTTGATTTTTGAGTAGCAGTGGTCAAGAGTGTTGTCGCCCCGGGTGGTACAGGAGATGTGCTGGTGGAATTTTGGCAGTACACTCTTGAGGTTGGCTTTGTTGAAGTCTCCGGCCACAATGAACAGGGCCTCCGGGTGTTCTGTTTCATAGTTGTTTATGACTATGTACAGTTCATCCAGCGCCTTCCTCACTTCTGCCTGGGGTGGGATGTAGACCACTGTGATAATGGCTGAAGTGAACTCACGTGGAAGATAGTATGGGCGGCACTTTACAGACAAGTATTCCAAGTCTGGGGAGCAGTAGGTCGCCAGGGTCACCACATCCAAGCACCAGGAGGAGTTGATGAGGAGGCAAACCCCTCCACCCTTTGCTTTGCCTGAAGATGCCGTGCGGTCCGCCCGGTGAATAGAGAAGCCTTCAGGTTGTATGGCACAGTCCGGTGTGGCAGGGGTGAGCCATGTCTCTGTGAAACAGAGCACACAGCAGTCTCTTACTTCCCTCTGAGTGGTAAGTCTGGCGTTAAGTTCATCCAGCTTGTTTTCAATCGCTTGGACGTTTGCCAGGAGTATGCTGGGGAGAGGGGTCTTGAAACCGCGTTCCTTCAGTCTAACCTGCAGACCGCTGCGTTTCCCTCGCTTTCTCGGTCGGCGGTTGCTGCTGGATGATCCTGGGATCCGATGGGAGACGTCAGCCCTTGTGGAAGGTAGGTGGTTGCGTCTGGCAGGGTCCAGGGCGCTGGCGGGGTCCAGGGCACTAGCGAGGTCCAGGGCGCTGTTTACATTTCCGGGGTCGCGTTTGGCAGGGCCCCGGGCGCTGGTTGAGGTAGAGGGGTTGCTGGGGGGGTGAGTTTGCGATCCGGATGGGTCCCGGCGTTTTGTGGGCGCGGGAATATCTTGCAGCGTGTTCAGGTCCTTGCGCGCGGTCTCCTTTGTTTTGGGGGTCCTGGGTCGTGGGCAGGGGCTTCCTGGGGCAGGTTGGGCTCGGTCCCATGGTCTGTTCCCTTCCTGGGCGCTCCTGGGGTCGGATCTTGAAGTCGGCATGGTGGGGCCTCCATGTGGATTTTTCTTTCCTCCATCACCAGATAGGTCGGGTTGCTGGGCGGGCCTCTCCGGGTCGGGTCGCTGGGCGGGTCTCTCGGGGTCGCGTTGAGCCGTGTATTGCCGTCGGGGGTCGGGTCGGGAGCTCCGGGGACAAGGCCGGGCAATCCGGGGGCTTGCGTCGGTTGTTAGGCCGGGTTTGGAGCTCCAAAGCCCGGGTCGGCTCCAAATCGAGGTCGGGGCTTCTCTTCCGGTTTGGGCCCGATCTTCTTCCAGGTCACGGAGGTCAGGTCGGGTCGGGTCACAAGGTCTCCAAGGGACTCGGAGGATCTTCAAGCCTGCAAGAGAAGATAAAAGACAGAGGTTAGTAATAATGTTAGCTTTAGAATTAATTTTTAAAAGGTTAGAACGAGCATAAATAAAGAAAAAAGTGGATCTGTTGGGGAGAGCCTGCAGAGAGTCGCCTCGCTCCGGCGCCATCATCCTGCAGGTCCCAGAGAATTGGAGGATCGCCAATGCTATCCCGTTATTTAACAATGGTAGAAAGGAAAACCAGGTACTTATAACCATTACGCTTGACGTCAGAGTTACTGAAAGATTTGGCTACGATTTTTCAGAGAAAGGATCCATGCACATTTGGAAGTGAGTGGACTTATGAGCGACATTCAGCATTGTTTTGTATGAGGGACGTCATGACTCACTAATTTATTCAGTTTTCTGGGGATTTGACAAGAATGATTGACGTGGAAAGGGCTATGGACGTTATCTACATGGATTTAAGTAATAAATTTGACAAGGTCCCACATGCCAGACTGTTTCAAAAGATTAAATCACATAGCGTCAAGGCTGAACTATCTGGATGGATTCAGAACTCGTGTGGCCATAGGTGACAGGGGGTAGAAGAGGAAGGTTCTTTTTCCGTATAGACGTATGTGTATAGTGGTGTTCCGCAGGGATCAGTACTCGGACCTCTGTTTGTTATATATATCAATTACTTGGAAGAAAATCAGAGCAGGTCTGATTAGCCAGTTTGCGGATGAAACTAAGGTTGCAGGCGTTAATCGTAGGGATGGAGATTGTCAGGTTATATACGCGACAAAACTGGGCAGAGAAATGGCAGATGGAATTAAATCCGGACGACTACAATCTGCTGCATTTCGGTAGGTCCAATTCATGTTGGTGTTATAAACTATCGGGAGCATAGAGACACCGATGTATCTGGGCGTGCAGGTCCACAGATCCTAAAAAGTTGCAGCTTTGGTGGAAATGGTGGTAAAGAACGTATAAGACATTCTTTGCTTCTTGGACGGGGTATCAAGTATAAAATCTCGTAAATTATTTTACAGTTACATAGAACTTTCATTAGGCCACATCTAGAATGCTGTATCTAATTGTGTTCACTACACTACCAGAAGGACGTAGAGGCTTTGAAAACGTTTACCAGGACGTTGCCTTGCATGGAGGCTATTATTTATGAGGAGAGATTGAATAAACTGAGATTGTTCTCCCTGGAGAGACGTAGGCTGAGGGCCGACCTGACAGACAATGATAAAATATTAGGGGTATAGATAGGCTTACCAGTTGGAGGCTTTTTCCCCAGTGCGGAAATGACAATTAAAGAAGGCACAAGTTCATGGCGAGGGGGAAAGGTTCAGTGAAGATGTGTGAGGGAAGGTTGTTACACAATGGGTGGTCGTGGCCTGGAATGACCGCCAAAGGTCATGTGGATATGTTAGCGAGTATTGAGACTTATCTGGATATAAACATGATCAGACGGTCTAGAGGATACGGGCGGTTGGTCTGGATAGGAAACGTGATCGACGCAGGATTGGAGAGCCCAAGGGCCTGATTCTGTGCTATATTGTTCTTTGTCCTTATTCTTACGTGCTTTTTCGTGTTCTCGTTAAGCTGAATTTCGATGCAGCTCAGGAGCTGTTGCCGCCAAATAGCCTACAACTGTGCTGGACACGGAAATGAATACAGCGGTAAAGTAATCGCGAGAGGGCGGCAAACAGAAAATTGGGATTGTATTGAATTATTTGACAAGGCAAGCAACTTATTTCTCCCCATTGACGTGTATTCTGAACAGGGAAATAAACGTTAACATTCTGAAAGCTAAACACGAGTTGATGAAATATATGGGCAGAACGGGTAGCATTGTGGATAGCACAATTGCTTCACAGCTCCAGGGTCCCAGAATAAATGATGTTACTCAATGCAGTGAATATAATGCCCCTTAAGTGCGATATATATTCCCACGCATACAACAAGAAAAGAAAACCAGCTCAGCTCTGAACTATTAAATCATTGGTTCTCGGACATACCTGTTTTACGGATATGGTCTTCCACAAAGGTAGATCATCAGATACCGGTTTAACAACGAAATCTGTCTCCTGCCAGAAGCATGCAGATACTATGGATGCAATTCTTCAGAAGCTGTTTCAGTTGTTTTTTTTATCTTTCTAACCAAACTCTCTCTGTCTACAGACTTTTATTTTATGTTAAGTGCAAGTAGCAAGGTATTTGTCTTGTGGACACACGTGCAGCTAGATCTCTACTGACTTGCTTCCCCTGCAAACTGCCTGATAACGGAGCTCCACCCACTAAAGACATTGTCTTTGAAAGCTAAATTCCTTTTTTTATTGGGATGTTAACGATTTATACAACATACACATAAATGAGATGAAAAGGACAAAATAAAACTTTATAGTCACATACATGGCAGGAATATTCCCTCCCCTGCAACCCCAGCCCACGATTGGTCAGGTATCCCACTGGTCTTGCACTTATCCTTACATGTTATTTGTGTATTGTAGCCACGTCCAGAACCTGGAGAGTGAGGTGTTGCATGTAGCATGCCCAGCCGGCATCGCTTCTATACCTGTCCCTCTTTGGATGTGGCTTGGTTTAACTCATATGCCAGTTTTCTTCCAATGCTTCCATCATGGGCGAGTGGTTTGTCTTTCCCTCGTGTATGGTCAGGTCGGCGTGTGTTTGCACCCGTTCTGACCCGGGATTTTGGCATGCTGTAGTCGGGTTCTCTCTCTGCAATATCATTCTCGATCACCCGTTGGATGGCTCAGCTATTTTCGTCCGACATCCACCCCTCCCTTCCCCTCCCCTCTTTCCTTTTCGTGCCCTTTATAGCTTTTGTTGCCACTCTACGCACCCTAAACCCACCGGTTTCCCCTCACCCACCCCGCTAAATTGGCTGTTAACTACATATTGGTACTGGAATCAGTTGATGATAATCGCCAGCTGAGCAGGATTCCTCGGCGATCGATTAGAGAGGCAACATCTCGGGCGTCGGCCCCCATCCACTTAAATAGCTCTGGCTGGTTTGATACCTAGAAGAGTTCTATTTTTGGGTTTGTCATCACCCTGACCCCCACCACCTTGGTGAGGGCTGCCCTGAACGTGGAACGACTGGTTCAGCGTGGGTGTGGCTGGCAGGCCCCTTTGGCACCGTTTACATTAGTCCCCCATTCATAGAAGAACCTGCTCATTCCGGTCCTCGTTCAGTGTGCTCTGTGCACCATTTTCTGCTGCATTTATCTGAGACGCTCATGTGGAGGTGGACTTAGCATTGTTCAGTTCTTAGCTCCAGACTTCCCACACTATGTGTGCCTACTTCTTCTCCAATCTGTCCAGTGTCTCATCGAACGTGGAGCGTGTCTTCTTTAACCGTCGCGCATTCAGGTCTCCGCAGTTCCCCTCACCTCAATCGCAGGTCCTCTGCATTGAGTGCGTTGGCGTCCCTCAGTAGCGTGTAGCCTCCTTGCTGAAGAAGTTTTTAACTTGTAAATGTCGCAGTTCGTTCTCTTTGACCAATTGCAGACTTTCCGTCAATCCTTCAAACGTCGCTACTCTGTCGTTTGTGTCTCCACCTTTTAAATATGGCGTCCCACGTGGATGACGCGAAACTGTGTTTCCTACAGATGGGGCCCATGTTGGAAATTTCAATCAGACCTACGTGGTGTTGCACTGAATTTCAGGTTGGCAGTGAGCCTGCTACACTGGGCTTGTTGAGTGCTTGTCTAGCAGGCGAATGGGGATGTTGTTGCGAGTGTTCGAAGTGACCCCCCCAATGAAGTATGTACCGTCGAAATTCACCATTTTGCCTCTGTTTGTTCCATTCATCTCCTAACTATCTGATGTAGACGTCCAGTGGTAGCATTGTAGGTTTGGGAGGACCAGACCCCCATTCCTCCATTTCTCTGTAGGTCCATTTTGTGGATCCTTGGATTCTTCCTCACCCTTGCCCAACGAACACCATGATCAGGGCAAGCACGGTAGCATGGTGGTTAGCATAAATGCTTCACAGCTCCAGGGTCCCAGGTTCGATTCCCGGCTGGGTCACTGTCTGTGCGGAGTCTGCACATCCTCCCCGTGTGTGCGTGGGTTTCCTCCGGGTGCTCCGGTTTCCTCCCACAGTCCAAGGATGTGCGGGTTAGGTGGATTGGCCAGGCTAAATTGCCCTTAGTGTCCTAAAAAATTGGTTAATGTGGTTAATGTTGGGTTACTGGGATATCTATACGTGGGCTTGAGTAGGGTGATCATTGCTGTGATCAGGGTGATCACCACTGAGTTAGGTGGATTGGCTATGCTCAATTGCCCGTAGTGTCCTAAAAAGTAAAGGTTGGGGGGGGGGGGTTGTTGTGTTACGGGTATAGGGTGGATACGTGGGTTTGAGCAGGGTGATCAGCACAACATTGAGGGCCGAAGGGCCTGTTCTGTGCTGTACTGTTCTATGTTCTTCTATCCATGCGGACCAGACACCTTCCCCGCCTACATGGTGTTAATACTTTCCATGATGTCTCCCACTTCCAGCGGTGCTTCCAAACACCGCACTATCTTCCATCATCACTGGGAAGTCGAAGAACTGTTTCATTCCCGAGTCCCATACAGGGGGTTGATTGGTGCACAGACGCCACCAAAAGGCTTTGAATGCCTTAGTTTCATTTCCCAGCGCCTTTGTTGTTTTAAACTAATGCTATCTCCCTCGTGGCTGCTCGCTTTCTCAGCTGGTGAGCAAGAAGCCTTTGCCTTCGTGTTCAAAGAAGGTCCCCTGCGTCTGGCGGAATTGGTGCACTGCTTTCGTTATGGATAGCACGTTAAAGCCCATTTGTTATTTTTTATTCTCTCCGTAGAATCTCCATTTTCAGGGCTTCGGACAATTGGCAGTGAGGAGTCGACCGGATTTTGCCTGGGCTCCCTCACTTTACTGTTTCAACGTGTTTTCCATGAAATTATCTCGCCCCTGAAACCAGTAATTAGCGCTTCCAAGGCTATGGAGGGTTAGACTTGCATGACCTGGTTATTAGTTGACTACTCGTCTGTGTCCTGTCATAGCTTCTCTCAGAAATTCTTGTCCAACTGGGTGCTTTGGAAACGGTCCATATCCCACCTCAGATCCATGTAATGTTGAGCGTGAGTGAAATATTCCGCTCTTATTATTGCTGGAAGTCATGATTTCCCCACTGCAAAGAAGTCAACAGGATTATAATTCTTGTGTACCTGTGAGATGAATGTTAACCCATTCCCCCTGTGTTCGTGAACATTCAAGGATCTACCTCTCCTACCTCCTCTATGAACGCCCCAAGCGCTTTCGTGATATTTGATGTTTTCCCCTTTCTGGGGCTTGACCTGCCCGTCAGCGATCGTGTACGCGTTAAAGCACCCACCACCCCACCATCCCCCTCCTCACCTCCACCATGTTTAATATGTGAAAGCATATTACGGGGATTTCCGCCGACGTCTCTTTTATGAACTCGATGCCATCCCAAGTAGGAGCGTACACTTTAACCGGTGCCACTGGTGCCCCTATCAGGGCACCGCTGACCTTGATTTATCAACCCCCTGGGTCAGTTACTGTCCTGATCATATATGATGCCGTCCTCTTACTCATCAGTCTTGCTTCCCGTGAGTTCTCGTCCCGTCCCATGAATGCAACGTCAATCCCACCCAGCCCTTCCTAACCCCCAGTCGGTCGTTTAGTCAACACGGGTTCGTGAGGGTAAATCTTGCCTCACAAATTTGATTGGTTTCATTCACAAGATAACTGTGTGTAGACGAAGGTAAAGCAGTTGATTTCGCACACATGGATTTTAATAAGTCGTTTGAAAAGGTTCCCCATTGTCGGCTCATGAAGAAAGTAAGGAGGTATGGGATAGAGGGAAATGTGGTCAATTGGAAACGTAAATAGCTATCACATGGTGGATGGTAAATTTTCAGACAGGAGACCAGTTAACAGCGATGTACCACAGGGATCAGTGCTGGGTACTCTGCTATTTGTGATTTTTATCAATGACTTGGAGGAGGGGACTGAAGGGTGGTAAATTTGCTGATGACAACAAGATTGGTGGAGTACTGGATGAGGTGGAGGGCTGTTGTCGGCTGCAAAGAGACATTGATCGGATGCAGAGCTGGGCCGAAAATAGCAGATGGAGTTTAACCCTGAAAAGTGCGAGGTGATTCATTTTGGAAGGAAAGATTTGAATGCGAATTACAGGTTCAGCGGCAGGTTTCTGAGGAATGTGGAGGGAAAGAGAGAACTTGGGGTTCATGTCCACAGGTCACAGAAGATTAACAAGTGGATAGAACCGTGAAGAAGGCCTAGAGTGTGTTAGCGTTTATTAACAGGGAACTTGAATGTAAGAGCCGTGGGGTTGTGCTGCAACTGTACAGGACCTAGGTGAGGTCACACTTGGAGTATTTTGAGGAGTTCTGGTCACCTCACAACAGGAACGAATATGGAAGCATTGGAAATGGTGCAAAGGAGATATATCTGGATGAAGCCTGATTTGGACGATAGGTCTCATGAGGAAAGGTAGAGGGAGCTAGGGCTTTTCTCTTTGGAACGGAGGAGGATAAGAGGCGTCTTCATAGAGGCTTAAATGATGATGAGGGGGGAAGATAGGGTGGGCGTTAAGAGACTATTTCCTCTGGTGGATGTGATCATTTTCATAGAATTTACAGTACAGAAGGAGGCAATTCGGCCATCGAGTCTGCACCGTCTCCTGGAAAGAGCACCCTACCCAAGATCAACACCGCCACCCTACCCCATAACCCAGCAACCCCACCCAACACTCAGGGCAATTGTGGACACTAAGGGCAATTTATCATGGCCAATCCAGCTAACCTGCACATCGTTGGACTGTGGGAGGAAACCGAAGCACCCGGACGAAACCCACGCAGACACGGGGAGGATGTGCAGACTCCACACAGACAGTGACACAAGCTGGAATCGAACCTGGGACCCAGGAGCTGTGAAGCGATTATGCTAACCACAATGATACCGTGCTGCCCCTAAAAGGACCTGGGATACCCTAGGCTCAGCAATCCAGCAGGGAATGATACAGCAACTGTCACTAATAGAGAGGTGTGTTTTCTTGTAGCTTTTCCAAGGGAGCATAACTATAAGGTTCAGGGTGGAAGATATTGGCGGGATGTCCGAGGTAGTTTCCACACTCAGAGAGTGGTTAGGGTGTGGAATGGAATGCCTGCTGTGATAGTGAAGTCGAACACATGATGAACTTTCAAGCGGTTATTGAGAGGCACATGGAACACATCAGATTTACGGAGAGTGTGATCGCTTGATCTTAGTTTCGGACAAGGCTCGGTACAACATCGAGGGCCGAAGGGCCTGTTCTATGTTCTATGTCAGGATGCTCACTAATTCGCACATTGAGTGAGAGGATTAGAATATGTGTAACATGTTCTCACTTCTAGTGTCACGATGCTCACTCATTGACCCTCACCCACAGTGAGAGGATGTGTGGGTATCATGCTCACTCCCCTCTTGTCACGATGCACATTCACTCACCTGCTTCAAGAAGATCATTCGGTGCCGAAGAAGAACCAGCCAAGATGCCTCAACAAAGATCGTCTGGTGCCCTTGACATCTATCATAATGAAGTGCTTCTCTAGTTTGGTCCTGAGGCGCACGAACTCCATACCAGCAGAAGGCCCAGATCAACTGCAGTTTGCATTCCGCCAATAATTTACGTCAATTACGAAAATAACGATACACTAGAGCTGCAGTAATCTATGTCTTTTCCTTCTCACCAGCAGATGTAACTTCCTTCCGGACGGCAAACTATATATTTTAAGGTGCCAAAGCAGATAGCGAGAATCAATA
Organism: Scyliorhinus canicula; assembly: GCF_902713615.1. Taxonomy (NCBI): domain Eukaryota; kingdom Metazoa; phylum Chordata; class Chondrichthyes; order Carcharhiniformes; family Scyliorhinidae; genus Scyliorhinus; species Scyliorhinus canicula. The sequence continues at coordinate 5,789,689 of NC_052175.1, forward strand.
TTTATTTTTTGTGGAACAACTCTTTAAAATGAAAATAAAGAGAGACAGGCCAAAGCACTTATTTTCTCTGTCTGTTGTCCACAACAGTGAAACTGAAAGGGTAATAAAACAAACCTCACAGCCACAGCTCAGCTCCACCCACACAATTACATCACTGAAACCATGTGATAAAACAAAAACCTTTCTTATAGGGACACTCCCAATACAATGGTTGATTTTCATCTCTTGGGGAGAGGTGTCATGGGCTATTCCTTTTTGGCTTGTTTTATGGCTTCACTGATGCCAGTTTGTGGATGGAGCTAAGCTGTGCCTGAGCGTTTTTGTTCGATTCATTTCCAGCTCGACTGCTGTGGACGTAGAAGGAGAAAAAGTGTTTTTTTGTTCCTGTATTTCTGTTTTCATTTTAAAGAGCTGTTCCAGTTAACATCAATATTGATTGAAGCTAATTGCTTTGGTAACATAAACTATAACTTTTTTTTGCGGAAGGAGTTAAATCTAATGGTGAGAAGGGATTACAATTTTACGAAAGCCAGTCCCATTCAAGTGGGAATTCAGAGTGCTGCGCGACGCACTAGAAAATGGTTTTTTCGTTTATGCTATTTTGTTTTCTAATTAGAACAGTTAAGTGGGAATTCATTAAGTTTTGAATATAGATTACTGTAGCTGTGTAGAGTCTTTATATTTGTATTCGATAAAAAATTGTTCTTGTGTGTTTATACATATGGTAACTAAGTTCTGACAATAAAGCTTGTTTTAATTAAATTGTCTGGGAGTACTAATGAATCACGGCTGGAGGAAAGGCTCTTCTGCTCACCCAAGCCAAAGTCAATGTAATGCTTGTAGGTGAGCCGAACTTTATAATACACTTAGGAGTTTCTGAGCCCTGACCAATAACACGAAGGAATCCTTTCTCGTCCATTGTCTTTCCTCGTCATCAGCTCAAACTGACTATGGTCATAGTGAAGGTGTCGGTGTGATTTGTTCTGGAGAGCAGAATGAGGGGGCTTGGACGGTGTTCAGAGAACCATCAATTTGTAAATTACGACCAGCAACTCTCTTCCCAAAGTAAATTCCTCAACTACAATTCTCAGCAATATTGTGCAATATATATGCCACAGCGCTCCAGTTACCACCAATCACCTCTCCGTCCCCACCTCCTGAAACGTATCGTATGTTTTATTATTAATTTAAACATTAATGTCATGACTAGTGGTATAACTGGAATTATCGAGAGGTGGCTTTGTGCTTTGTCTGCCTACCTTTACCTTCTAGATTCTAGAGCTCGTGTGTGTAGTGGGCGCTGTTAGAGGACGCCTGATGAGTTCCCGCAGTGCATCTGTTGGTGGTACACACGGCTCATACTGTGTGTCAGTGGTGGAGGGAGTGAAAGTTTGTTGCAGTGCTGCCGATCAAGCGTCATGTTATTAATATCTCAGGGACCAGCTCATTTTTTGATCAATAGTAACCCCCTTTATAATGATATTATATTGATACAGGAAGGAAATCAGCAAGTGTACTTGATCGTGATCACTATCCTGTAACCCTTGGGGTAGAGGAAGAGAGAGAATATCAGCTCGGGTCCTGGCCACGATCACTGTACGGTGACGCTGGGTCAGAGAGAGTGGAAATCAGTCAGTGTTCCTGCTCCAGATCAGTATCCAGTGCCCCTAGTGTCAAGAGAGAGAGGGGAAATCAGCCAGAGTTCCGGACCATGATCAACGTCCAATATCCCAGGGTAGAAACAAGTAGCATGTCTGAGTGTAAATATAGTCAGAAACACAACGTAAGGAACTGCTGCTAACAGAAAACCACAAGAAGTTAACTATTTTCACGAAAAGTGAAATACAGTAAAAGCAAATAAAACATCAATGCCGAGGGATAGGTCAGGGGAAGCAGCCCACGTTAAAGTCCGATGTACAAATACACGGAGCGTTAAGACAAAACTCAATGCGATGCAGGCGCTAATGCAAGTTGAAGACTGTGATGCAGCTGGTATCTCAGAGACATGGCTGCAGGATGATCGGGATTCGGAACTAAATGTCCCTGGTTATAAAATTTACAGGAACATAGAACATAGAACACTACAGCGCAGTACGGGCCCTTCGGCCCTCGATGTTGCGCCGACCTGTGAAACTATCTGAAGCCTATCTGACCTACACTATTCCATTTTCATCCATATGTCTATCCAGTGACCACTTAAATGCTCTTAAAGTTGGCGAGTCTACTACTGTTGCAGGCAGGGCGTTTCACACCCCTACCACTCTCTGAGTAAAGAAACTGCCTCTGACATCTGTCCTATATCTATCACCCCTCAATTTAAAGCTATGTCCCCTCGTGTTGGTCATCACCATCCGAGGAAAAAGACTTTCACTGTCCACCCGATCTAACCCTCTGACTATCTTATATGTCTCTATTAAGTCACCTCTCAGCCTTCTCCTCTCTAACGAAAACAACCTCAATTCCCTGAGCCTTTCCTCGTAAGACCTTCCCTCCATACCAGGCAACATCCTAGTAAATCTCCTCTGAACCCTTTCCAAAGCTTCCACATCCTTCCTATAATGTGGTGACCAGAACTGCACGCAGTACTCCAGGTGTGGCCGCACCAGAGTTATGTACAGCTGCAGCATGCTTATAAAGGCTAGCACACCATATGTCTTTTTAACAGCCCTATTAACCTGGGTGGCAACTTTCAGGGATTTATGTACCTGGATGCCGAGATCTCTCTGTTCATCTACACGACCAAGAATCTTGCCATTAGCCCGGTACTCTGCATTCCTGTTAGTTCCTTCCAAAGTGAAACACCTCACACTTTTCCGCGTTAAACTCCATCTGCCACCTCTCAGCCCAGCTCTGCAGCTTATCAATGTCCCTCTGTATCCTATAACCTCCTTCAGCACTATCCACAACTCCACCGACCTTCGTGTCATCTGCAAATTTACTAACCCATCCTTCTACACCCTCTTCCAGGTCATTTATAAAAATGACAAACAGCAGTGGCCCCAAAACAGATCCTTGCGGTACACCACTGGTAACTGAACACCAGGATGAACATTTGCCATCAACCACCACCCTCTGTCTTCTTTCAGCTAGCCAATGACTGATCCAAACCGCTAAAGCACCTTCAATTCCATACTTCCTTATTTTCTGCAATAGCCTACCGTGGTGAACCTTATCAAACGCCTTACTGAAATCCATATACACCACATCAACAGCTTTACCCTGATCCACCTGTTTGGTCACCTTCTCAAAAAACTCAATAAGGTTTGTGAGGCATGACCTACCCTTCACAAAACCGTTTTGACTACCGCTAATCAACTTGTTCTTTTCAAGATTATTATAAACCCTATCTCTTATTACCTTTTCCAACATTTTACCCACAATCGAAGTAAGGCTCACAGGTCTATAATTACCAGGGTTGTCTCTACTCCCGTTCTTGAACAAGGGGACAACATTTGCTATCCTCCAGTCTTCCGGCACTATTCCTGTCGACAAAGACGACATAAAGATCAAGGACAAAGGCTCTGCAATCTCCTCCCTGGCTTCCCATAGAATCCTAGGATAAATCCCATCTGGCCCAGGGGACTTATCTATTTTGACATTTTCCAAAATTGCTAACACCTCCTCCTTTTGAACCTCAATTCCATCTAGCCTGATCGACTGAACCTGAGTGTTCTCCTCGACAACATTGTCTTTCTCCAGTGATAACACTGACGAAAAATATCCATTTAACGCTTCCCCTATCTCCTCTGATTCCACACACCTTTCCACTACTATCCTTGATTGGCTCTAATCTTACTCTAGTCATTCTTTTGTTCCTGATATACCTACAGAAAGCCTTAGGGTTTTCCTTGATCCTATCCGCCAACGACTTTTCGTTTCCTCTCCTCGCTCTTCTTAACTCTCCCTTTAGGTCCTTCCTGGCTAACTTGTAACTCTCAAGTGCCCTAACTGAGCCTTCATGTCTCATCCTAACATAAGCCTTCTTCTTCCTCTTGACAAGTGCTTCAACGTCCTTAGTAAACCACGGTTCCCTTGCTCGACAACTTCCTCCCTGCCTGACAGGTACATACTTATCAAGGACACGCAGTACCTTTTCCTTGAAAAAGCTCCACATTTCGATTGTGCCCATCCCCTGCAGTTTTCTTCCCCATCCTATACATCCTAAATCTTGCCGAATCGCATCATAATTGCCTTTCCCCCAACTGTAATTCTTGCCTTGCGGTATATACCTATCCCTGCCCGTTGCTAAAGTAAACATAACCGAGTTGTGATCACTATCACCAAAGTGCTCACCTACATCTCAATCTAACACCTGGCCGGGTTCATTACCCAGTACCAAATCCAATGTGGCCTCGCTCCTTGTTGGCCTGTCTACATACTGTGTCAGAAAACCCTCCTGCACACACTGCACAAAGACTGACCCATCTATAGCACTCGAACTATAGTATTTCCAGTCAATATTTGGAAAGTTAAAGTCCCCCATAACAACTACCCTGTTACTCTCGCTCCTGTCGAGAATCATCTTTGCAATCCTTTCCTCGACATCTCTGGAACTAATCGGAGGTCTATAGACAACTCCCAACAGGGTGACCTCTCCTCTACTGTTCCTAACCTCGGCCCATACTGTCTCAGTAGACGAGTCCTCAAGCGTCCTTTCTACCGCCGTAATACTTTCCTTGATTAACAATGCCACCACCCCCCCCCCCCTCCCCCTCTTTTACCATCTTCTCTGTTCTTACAGAAACATCTAAATCCTGGAACCTGCAACAACCATTCCTGTCCCTGCTCTACCCATGTCTCCGAACTCGCCACAACATCGAGATCCCAGGTACCAACCCATGCTGCAAGCTCACCCACCTTATTCCGGATGCTCCTTGCATTGAAGTAGACGCACTTCAAACCAGCGTCCTGCTTGCAGCATGGGTTGGTACCTGGTAGGGACAGAGTCCATGGCAGAGGGGGTGGAATACTCTTGTTGATTAGAAATAATATCACCTCAATGTTGAGCGAGGATATAAGGAGGGGAAAATCCATTGAATACCTTATGGGTGGAACTGAGGAACAAACAAGGCTCTAAAACTGTAATGGGTTTTGTGCGTCGAGCAGCTGGTGGCAATTCTGAAACACTAGATTGTTTAACGGCAGAATGAGGCAAGCGTGTAGCAAACACCGGGAAATATTAATGTTGGATTTCAATGTACACATCGATTGGGAGAGGCAGACACGCAGCAGTCAGAAAGAGAGTGAATTTCTGGAATATGCTCAGGATAGCTTCCTGCAGCAATCTGTTCGAAATGCAACCAGACGACAGACAATCTTAAATTGTGTTTTGACTTAGTTCCTGGGGACAGAGCCTCAAACTGAAGGAATTATCCTTTAAACCCGCAATGACGAGAAACATCTTCATTCAGAAGTTGGTGAAATTTTGGAAATCATTGCCGTGAGAGGCACTGACCACCACGGAGTGTCTTCAGACAGGAATATATAGGTTATTGAGTTGTAAGGGGACAGGGGTTAAGGGGAGAAGGCAGGAGAATCAGAATGAGAAACGGATCAGCCATAATTTAATGGCGAAGCAGACCACAATTATTTACGTAATTATTTACGTCCATTTGCTTCCAAATGGGAGTAGATTCTGTCTCGATGAATTCTCTCCAGTCATTTCCCTACCACTGACGTAAGGCTCACCGGCCTGTAGTTCCCTAGATTATCCTTGCTGCCCTTCTTAAACAAAGCAACAACATTGGCTATTCTCCAGCCCTCCGGGACGACACCTGAAGAAACTGAGGAATCAAAGATTTATGTCAAGACCTCAGCAATTTGCTCTCGGGCCTCCTTCAGAATTCTGGGTTAGATCCCATCAGGCCCTGGGGACTTATCTTCCTTAATATTTTTCAAGACGCCCAACACATCGTCTTTTTCGGTATCAATGTGACACAGGCTATCTACACACCCTTCTACAGACTCAACATCCACCATGTCCTTCCCTTTGCTGAATACTGATGCAATGTATTAATTTAGTACCTCGCCCATTCCCTCTGGCTCCACACATATATTCCCTTGCCTATCCTTCAGGACCAACCCATTCTCTGGCTCCTCTCTAGCCATTTATGTATGTGCAATAAGCCTTGGGATTATCCTTAACCTATTTGCCAATGACTTTCCGTGACCCCTTCGAGACCTCCTGACTCTTTGCTCAAGATCCTTGCTACTTTCCCTGTATTCCACACAGGGTTCGTCTGTCCACAGCCTTCTAGCCCAGATAAATTCCTCCATTTTCATTTTCACGAGGCCTACAATAGCTCTCGTTATCTAAGGTTCCCGAAATTTGTCGTATTTATCCTTCTTCCTCACCGGAACATCCGGTGCTGAAATCCTTTCAACTGACATTTGAAAGCCTCCCACATGTCAGATGTCGATTAACCTCAAACTTCCGCCCCAAATCTAGGATCTTCAGTTCCCGTCTAATATTGTTTTTATTAGCCTTCCCCAAAATTAGCGAATTCACCCGAGGACCACTCATATCCTTGTCCACCAGCATTTCAAAACTTAATGAATTGTGGTCATTGTTCCCAAAATGCTAGCCTACTGAAACTTCTACAACTTGGCCGGGCTCATTCCCCAATGCTAGGTCCAGTACAGCCCCTTTCTTAGTTGTACTGTCTACATATTGTTTTAAGAAGTCCTCCTGGGTGCTCCTTACAAACTCTGCGCCGTCAATGCCCAGAGCACGATGTGAGTCCCAGTCAATATTGATGAAGTTGAAGTCTCCAAACAGAACAACCCTGTCGTTTTTGATCTTTTCCAAATCTGTCTACCTATCTGCTCCTCTATCCCCGCTGGCTGTTGGAAGGCCTCCAGTAAACACCCAACATTTTGACTGCACACCTCCTATTCCTGATATCTATCCATCTAGCCTCGCTGCCCTGTGAGGTGCCCTCCCGGAGGACAGCCGTGGCATTCTCCCTAACCAGATAACGCAACTCTTCCATTCCTTTTACAACCCCCTCTATCCCGCCTGAAACATCTGAATCCTGGAACGTTTTGCTGCCAATCCTGTCCTTCCCTCAACCAGGCCTATGTAATGGCAACAACATCATATCTCCAAGTACTAATCCAACCTCTCAGTTCATCTGCCTTGTCCATAATACTTCTTGCATTACAACATGCACTTCAAGCCACCAGACCCGTTATTTTTAGCAACATCTCCCTGTCTGCACTTCAACTCAGCCATATTGGCCCTATTCCCGAGTTCTACATCTGCGCTTTCACCTTCTGACCAATTGCTCCGGTACCCACCCCCCTTCCATACTAGTTTAAACCCTCCCGTGTGACACTAGCAAACCTCGCGGCCAGGATATTGATGCCTCCCGCTCAGATGGAATCAGTACTTCTTACACAGTTCACAGCTGCCGCGGAAGTGCTCCAAGTGGTCCAGATAACGGAAAGCCTCCCTCCTTCACTCGCTGTTTAGCAACGTGTTTAGCTGTTCTATGTCTCGCCTCACTGGAACGTGGCACAGGGAGTAATCCCGAGATTACAACCCTGGAGGTCCTGTCTTTTAGATTTCTGCCTGCTCCCTGAACTCATGCTGCAGCGCCTCATGCCCCTTCCTGCCTATGTCGTTAGTACCAATATCTATAACGACATCTGCCTGTTTGCCCTCCCCCTCCACGATGCCCGCTACCAGTTTGGAGACATCCTGGACCCTGGCAACAGGAAGGCAACATACCATCCTGAAATCTCTATCATGTTATTGGATAAGCATAAGGATGATAATGCCATAGTGTAGGTTAGATGGCCTTTAGTATTTGACTTCCCATGTCGGTGCAACATCGTGTGCCGAATGGCCTGTACTGCGCTGTGTCCTTCTATGTTCTATCTTCTATGTTTTCAGAAGGTCCTGTCTGTGCCCGTGACTAGCGAGTCCCCTATGACTCTCGCTCTTCTGCGCATTGACCCTCCCTGCTAAACACCAGAGGCACCAGAAGGGGGACAAACACAGGGGATTCCTGCACTGACTGCCTGCCCGTTCTAGCGGTCACCTATTTCTCTGCCTGCACCTTGGGTGTGACCACATTGATCTAATTCCTATCAATGCCGCTTTCCGCTATCTGAAAGTTCCTATGTTCCACCTGCTGCTCCAACCGAACCATGCGGTCTGTGAGGATCTCCAGGTGGGTGAACGTTCTGCTGATGAAGCCATCCGTGACGCTGGAAGCCTCACGGGCCTGCCACATTTCACAGTTAGTGAATTGCACCCCTCCAATTGACATTGCGTCAATTAATTGGTAAATTATTTTTTTTGAAATGCACTGTTAACTATATGTTTCCTAGCACTAGATTTATATATAAAATTGAAAGCGAAATACAGTACTCTCCGATCTTTGGCTCATTTAACCTACAGCACGGAAGCATGGTGGTTAGCATAAATGCTTCACAGCTCAAGGGTCCCAGTTTCGATTCCCGGCTGGGTCACTGTCTGTGTGGAGTCTGCACGTCCTCCCCGTGTGTGCGTGGGTTTCCTCCGGGTGCTCCGGTTTCCTCCAACAGTCCAAAGATGTGCGGGTTAGGTGGATTGGCCATGCTAAATTGTCCGTAGTGTCCTATAAAGTATGGTTAGGGGGGGAGGGGTGTTGTTGGGTTACGGGTATAGGGTGGATACATGGGTTTGAGTAGGGTGATCATTGATCGGCACAACATCGAGGGCCGAAGTGCCTGTTCTGTGCTGTACTGTTCTATGTTCTAAATTATAATTAAGCAATTATGTTTCATTAGTTTGATGATTAATTTTTAAATTTAGTGTAGATTCCCAACCAGTCAGTCAGGTCACAGGTTTACTGTGATGTCACTTTAGTTCTCTCCCACGCCCCACCCCACACATACAACTTTAAAAGGTAATAAAAATAAAAATAAATACAAATTACTTACCTTCCCAGGTTCTCAGATGCTCTCTGGTTCTCTCTTTGCAGATTAAATTCACAGCCCAGAATAAAGAGAAAAAACAAAACTGTGAGGAAAAAGCACCTTCTCCCACTCTGCACTGAATTACCTCACTGTACCAAATTACTAAGTTGCAATTCCCACTGTGGAAGTGTCTCACTCAGGAGACTTCGCCCTGCGCAAAGCATTGACAGAATGGTTTTGTCAAATGAAGTTCGTGCCTCACTAATTTGATCGAGTTTTTGAGGAAGTGACAAAGATGATACATGAGAAAAACATGCTACATGTTGTCTCCATGGGCTTCAGTAAAGCCTTTGACAACGTACCTCATGGCAGACATGTACAAAAGGTGAAGTGACATGGCATCAGAGGAGAGCTCACAAGTTTGATACAGAAGTGGCTTGAGCAGAGAATAGACAGTGGAGCAGCAGAAGGGTTTTTTTTTGAGTGGAAGGCTATGACTTGGAGCGTTCCACAGAGACCAGTTCGCGGACTGTTTCTCGTGGTATAAATATGTCCACACAGTGCCACGGTTTGATGAGAAGGAGACAGAAGCCTTTTTCATTTCATTTGTGAAGTTAGCTAAACAAATGAAGTGGCTACAGGACATGTGGGTATCACTGATTCAAACAAAGCTCGGATGTAGAGCTAGTGAGGTCTTTGCATCACGCCGGAGGAGGTATTTGGGTCGTATGAGGAGGTGAAAAAAATAATCTTAGGCACATATAGCTAGTGCCTGAAGCCTATAGACAAAGGTTCAGAAATTTAAGGAAAGAATTTGGTCAAACATACATGGATTTTGAAACGATTAAACAGAGTAATGTTAAGAGATGGATAAGGGTTTGAAAACAGCCCGAACGTATGGAGGTCTCAGCGAAATTATACTTTTGGAGGAGATTGAAAATTAAATTACTGATGTAGCGAGAACTCACGTGGAAGAGCACTGGGTTAAAACTGAGAGGTTAGCAGCTGAAATGGCAGATGATTATGAATTAGTTCGGAAATAAATTCTTTGTTTCAGACATCAATTTCAGACTGTGCGAGATAGACACTGGGGACATGAGGAATACTCGAGCGGTAAAGGTAAAGGAGATATGATGGGAGATAATAAGGAGAGTGTACGTCAGACGACAACGAGAATCCAAGGGGTTGGAAGAGACATGAAAAGTTTCAATGTTTTCTCTGTAATAAACTAAGCCATGTAAAGTTACAGTGTTAGTGGTTGAAGAAAAGCACTGGGACTGCGTATGTGGTAAAACAGGAAAGGCAGTGGGGTTTGTTAAAGAAGTAAAGGAAAGCCCAAGTGAAGTGTAGGAGGTGCAAAAGATTGTCCAGTCTGATCAAGAGATGATTGATAAGAACGTGCCCGATCTTTTAAAATAAGTTACTTGTGTGGGTAAAGTTTAATCATGTAAAGTGTATCAGGATTAGTAGGTAAAGAAGTCACAATTTTAATGGTACGGAGCAAATCAATATTTAATGGGATGAAATGAGGAGAAATGTAGTTTGGGAAGAATGTTTCCAAAAAATTGGTAATACTGGAATTCAGGGTGAGCAGAGTAGTGTTCCATTATATAAGGTAAGGTTGGGAAGTCCAGCGAAGAGTGGTGAAGCGGTAGTAGGAGTAATAGGGAAACTTTCCTGTCCAGGAATAGTTTATCTTGTGTAATGCTATAGCTGGATCGCAGGTAGGAGTGATGCCTTCTGTCGATGATAAGCCAGTGAAAAATCAGACAATTGAAGTGTTGAAGGACGAGTATCCTGGGTGTTTTCCGGATTGTATCGTAACAAGATCGCAAAGTCACATGTTAAGACAAGAGGAGAAATCAAAGAATGAAGATAAAGTTGAAGTTCAATGATAAGAAACAATTTTTGATCAGATGGTTGGAAAAGAATAAAAACAGGTGGCGAGTGAGGCGGATATTCTTAGTTCAGGAAAAATGGCGCAGTTACATCACATATATAAAAAAATAAAACAGATGGGTCAGGAAGCAGGCACGGAAGAGGAATCTGCGTGTGTACCGGAGTGTTATTACCGTAAAAATGAAGTCCTGTTGAGAAAATGGAGACCTTTCCATATACTGGCGGATGAAAGTGGGCGGAAGTTCATTAATTACTATTGCGGTAGCGTATAGAAAGGAAGTGTTGCGAGCCGCACAAGAGGAGCCAGTGGGAGGTAATTTGGAAGGAAGGAACAATCAAGCTAAATACAAATGCACGCTAAATACGATGTCCCAGGTTCGATCCCGGCTCTGGGTCACTGTCCGTGTGGAGTATGCACATTCTCCCCGTGTTTGCGTGCGTTTCGCCACCATAACCGAAAAATGCGCAGACTAGGTGGATTGGCCACGCTAAATTGCCCCTTAATTGGAAAAATTGAATTGGGTTCTCTAAATATAAACATAATAGGGAATGATTAAATAGAGCAGGGGAATTGGCGTGACATCATGTAAAATTTGCACAAAATGTGATGAAATGGGCAGCGGAACAAGAAATCCAAATTTTGTAGTTTTGTCTGTGGAGATAAAGTTTTGATATTGTTAGCAGTGATAGGTGAGCCTTTAAAAGCAAAATTTCGTGGATCTTGTTAAACTCAAAGGAACTTTTGTGAGGTGAATTATTTGGTAAGAATACCGGACAGAAGGAAAACTCACCGCGTGTGTCATGTGAATATTCTCAAAAGGTACTTTGAAAGGGATGGAGAGGAAAAGTAGGAGATTAAATTATTCTAACTCAAAGTGACGAACCAAATCGAGATGACTGCGAATTTGGCATGCCGAAAATTAAATTGGGAAACGAGAATGTTCTTAAAAACTGGGTTAAATTGTTGAGTTATCTTACTGAGGAAAAACGAACTGACCTGAAAGAGTTATTGATATCACATGGGTACGTTTGTGGAGATAAGTTGGGAAATACTAAGAAGGCTATAAATGATGTAAATGTGGGAAATGTTGTTTCAATTAAAAAACATCCATATAGACTTAACCCTTTTAAATTGGCACTGGTTAACAAATAAATTGAGAGTATGTTTAAAACAGGCATAATTGAAGTGGGTTGTAGCCAATGGAGCTCACCCATCGTGGTGGTACCAATACCTGGCGATTCCCTACGGTTGTGTGTGGACTATAGAAAGGTTAATGCAGTTACAATAAGGACGCTTATCCTACTCCATGTTTGGAGGATTGCATGGAGAAGGTGGGACAATTAGTTTTCATTTCCAAACTTGAGTTACTTAATGTTACTGGCAGGTACCTTTACCAGAAAGGGCGAAGGAGAGTTCAGCTTTTGTGACTCCAGATGGTATATACCAGTTCAGCGTTATGCCATTTGGCATGAAAAAAGCCACAGCCACATCTCAACGGTTAACTTACAAATTTGTTTCCGCATTACCCAATTGTGCAGTAAACATCGACGATCTGGTAATTTTTAACCAATCAAGGACAGAACATTTGATGCATCTGATGGAGTTAGTCGATCAACAACAATAGGCTAGATTTGTGATAAACCTAGCCAAAAGTGAATTTGGAAAAGCCCAACTCACTTTCCTGGGCAATACAATCGGACAGGGTCGAATGGTCCGACGGAATGTGAAAACAAATGTTATTGAGGAGTTTCCAATACCCTCGAGACGAACGGAAATAATGCGATTTCTTGGCATGATTGGCTTTATTCGAACATTTGGGCCAAAGTTTTGCAGCGTGCTTGCTCCACTGATGGACTTGCTGAAGGAACGTCGAAAATTACAGTGGACATAGGAGTTTCAACAGGCATTTGAAGGCCTGAAAGCTGTGGTATCCAATGCTCCTGTATTGGAGAACTACAACAGGTTCTGTGATCAGATTGAACTAAAGTGTCTGACTTTAAAGAGAAATGCCGAGGCGCAGAGAAATGGATGGATCGTGCTGCGAACTGCTTGTCCAAAGACACTACTAATTGAGAACGATTCCAGTTGGAGGAAGATGAACAAAAATGGATTATGTTATTATTAAATGTTTGCCTGTTTTGTTTTGTTAAAGAAGCGTACAGTCATTGTCCATATTTCTTCAACGAAAGTGCAAAGGTGAAAAATGAAACCATTTTGAAGATGATGGTTTGTTTTATTTCTTCGGGGGATGTGTCATTGGAATATCACTTTTATAAATGTTTGTCTGCTCAAGTGGCTGCAGTCATGTCAGAGAGTGGGTGGAGCTGAATAATGGCTCTGCATTTTATTTACACGTTGAGGAAAAACTTGGGTGTGTCTGTGTTTTTGCAATTTTGTTTTAGTGGTGGAGCTACAGCCAGCCACATAAGTTGTAATTTTGATTCATCTGCCACCATTAGACTATATGTAGATCATTGGGTGAATTCTGAGTTATAACTGCTCTGAGTAGAGAATTTAAACCTGATGTATTCTGTAAAAAAAAGTTTTTTTTGTCTTATGGATGTGAAAAGGCAAGTATAAGGATTATCTCGTGTTGTATTCTTTCGGGCTGTATTTGAATTGATGTTCACTGTTTTTCTTCATGTTAACTGAGTTCACAGAATAATCATTGTTTTACATTAAAAAAATATTTTACATTTCTGCTGCACTACACCTGCAGAGTGGGTTGTATGCTCTCCAGGCAACAATGCATTAAGAGTTTTGGATCAGGTGAACTCCATGATACACTTTGGCGCTCTCTAAACCCTGGTCCATAACAGAAGGAAAATGCAATGTTTGCAAAAATGTCAAGAGGGCGAGAATACAAGATCAGGTTTGTACTTCTGAGGCTGTTTCAGGCTCTGGTAAGACCCCATTTGGAGTATTGTGAGCAGTTATGGGGCCCGTATGAAAGGAAGGATGTGCTGGCCTTGGGATTGGTCCAGAGGAGGTTCGCAAGAATGATCCCTGAAATGAAGAGATTGTCGCATGACGAACGTTTGAGGACGTTCGTTGGAGTATCGGAGGATGATGGTGTATCTTTATTAAACTTACAGGATGCTGCGAGGACTGCATAGAGTGGACGTGGGGAGGATATTTCAACTTGTGGTAAAAAGAAGAAACAGAGGACAGAATCTCAGACAAAACCGTCGAACCATCAATACAGAGATAAGGAGGAATTACCCCAGCCGGAGGGTTGTGAATCTGTGGAACTCTTTGCCGCAGAAGGCTGTGGAGGCCAAATCATTGAGTCTCTTTTAGACAGAGGTAGATAGGTTCTTAATTGATAAGGAGATCAGGATATATGGGGAGAAGGGACTAGAAAGGGGATGATAAAATATCAGCCATGATTGAATGCGGGGCAAACCCGATGGGTCTGGTGCTTGAGTTATGCTACTATGCCCTATGGTTTTATGGATGTGGCCCAATACTTGTGAATGAGAAGGGACGTCAGTCTCTGGTATGCTTGCACCCGTTTTGGGAAACCCGGCCAGTCTGAGTTCATCCTGTAAATCAGACTAAATGAAAAGTGCATCCACTCCCAAAATTAATTGAATTATAAGAACATAAGAACATACGAACTAGGAGCAGGAGTAGGCCATCTGGCCCCTCGAGCCTGCTCCTCCATTCAATTAGATCATGGCTGATCTTTTGTGGACTCAGCTCCACTTTCCGGCCCGAACACCATAACCGTCAATAACTTTATTCTTCAAAGAACTATCTATCTTTACCTTAAAAACATGTAATGAAGGAGCCTCAACTGCTTCACTGGGCAAGGAATTACATAGATTCGCAACCCTTTGGGTGAAGGTGTTCCTCCTAAACTCCGTCCTAAATCTACTTCCCCTTATTTTGAGGCTATGTCCCCTAGTTCTGCTGTCACCCGCCAGTGGAAACAACCTGCCCGCATCTATCCAATCTATTCCCTTCATAATTTTAAATGTTTCTATAAGATCCCCCCTCATCCTTCTAAATTCCAATGAGTACAGTCCCAGTCTACTCAACCTCTCCTCATAATCCAACCCATTCAGCTCTGGGATTAACCTAGTGAATCTCCTCTGCACACCCTCCAGCGCCAGTACGCCCTTTCTCAAGTAAGGAGGCCAAAACTGAACACAGTACTCCAGGTGTGGCCTCAATAACACCTTATACAATTGCAACATAACCTCCCTAGTCTTAAACTCCATCCCTCTAGCAATGAAGGACAAAATTCAATTTGCCTTCTTAATCACCTGTTGCACTTGTAAACCAACCTTCTGTGACTCATGCACCAGCACACCCAAGTCTCTCTGAGCAGCGGCATGCTTTAATATTTTATCGTTTAAATAATAATCCCGTTTGCTGTTATTCCTACCAAAATGGATAACCTCACATTTGTCAACATTGTATTCCATCTGCCAGACGCTAGCCCATTCACTTAACCTATCCAAATCCCTCTGCAGACTTCCAATATCCTCTGCACTTTTCGCTTTACCACTCATCTTAGTGTCATCTGCAAACTTGGACACATTGCCCTTGGTCCCCAACTCCAAATCATCTATGTATATTGTGAACAATTGTGGGCCCAACACGGATCCCTGAGGGACACCACTAGCTACTGATTGCCAACCAGAGAAACACCTATTTATCCCAACTCTTTGCTATTAATTAACCAATCCTCTATCCATGCTACTACTTTACCCTTAATGCCATGCATCTTTCTCTTATGCAGCAACCTTTTGTGTGGCACCTTGTCAAATGCTTTCTGGAAATCCAGATATACCACATCCATCGGCTCCCCGTTATCTACTGCACTGGTCATGTCCTCAAACAATTGCACTAAATTAGTTAGGCATGACCTGCCCTTTACGAACCCATGCTGCGTATGCCCAATGGGACAATTTCTATCCAGATGCCTCGCAATTTCTTCCTTGATGATAGATTCCAGCATCTTCCCTACTACCGAAGTAAAGCTCACTGGCCTATAATTTCCTGCTTTCTGCCTACCTCCTTTTTTAAACAGTGGCGTCACGTTTGCGAATTTCTCATCCACCGGGACCACCCCAGAGTCTAGCGAATTTCGGTAAATTATCACTAGTGCATTTGCAATTTCCCTAGCCATCTCTTGTAGCACTCTGGGATGCATTCCGTCAGGGCCAGGAGACTTGTCTACCTTTGGCCCCATTAGCTTGCCCATCACTCCCTCCTTAGTGATAACAATCCTCTCAAGGTCCTCACCTGACATCACCTCATTTCTATCAGTCGCTGGCATGTTATTTGTGTCTTCCACTGTGAAGACCGACCCAAAAAACCTGTTCAGTTCCTCAGCCATTTCCTCATTTCCCATTATTAAAACTCCCTTCTCATCCACCAAAGGACCAATATTTACCTTAGCCACTCTTTTTTGTCTTATGTATTTGTGAAAACTTTTACTGTCTGTTTTTATATACTGAGCAAGTTTACTCTCATACTCGATCTTACTCTTCTTTATAACTTTTTTAGTAGCTTTCTGTTGCCCCCTAAAGATTTCCCAGTCCTCTAATCTCCCAGCAATATTTGCACTTTATATGCTTTTTCCTTCAATTTGATACTCTCTCTTATTTCCTTAGATATCCACGGTCGATTTTCCCTCTTTCTTCTGTCTTTCCTTTTTGTTGCTATCAACCTTTGCTGAGCACTGTGAAAAATCGATTGGAAGGTTCTCCACTGTTCCTCAACTGTTCCACCATAAAGTCTTAGCTCCCAGTCTACCTTAGCTAGTTCTTCTCTCATCCCCTTGTAATCTCCTTTGTTAAACACAAAAAAATAGTATTTGATTTTATTTTCTCACCCTCCATCTGTATTTTAAATTCCACCATATTGTTATCGCTCCTTCCGAGAGGATCCCTAACTATGAGATCATGAATCAATCCTGTCTCATTACACAGGACAAGATCTTGGACCGCTTGTTCCCTCTTAGGTTCCATTACATACTGTTCTAGGAAACTATCGCGGATACATTCTATAAACTCCTCTTCAAGGTTGCCTTGACCGACCTGGATGAACCAATCGACATGTAGTTTAAAATCCCCCATGATAACTGCTGTACCATTTCTACATGCATCAGTTATTTCTTTGTTTATTACCTGCCCCACCATATCGTTACTATTTGGTGGCCGATAGACTACTCCGATCAGTAACTTTTTCGCCTTACTATTCCTGATTTCCACCCAAATGGATTCAACCTTATCCTCCATAGCACCGATGTCATCCCTTACTATTGCCCGGATGTCATCCTTAAATAACAGAGCAACACCACCTCCCTTACCATCCACTCTGTCCTTCCGAATAGTTTGATACCCTCGGATATTTAACTCCCAGTCGTGACCATCCTTTAACCATGTTTCAGTAATGGCCACTAAATCATAGTCATTTACGATGATTTGTGCCATCAACTCATTTACTTTATTCCGAATACTACGAGCATTCAGGAAAAGTACACTTATGTTGTTTTTTTTTACCTCTGTTTTGAAACTTAACATGTCCCGTTTTATTCATGTTGTTATTACTGGGCCTATTCACTGAGCTCCCCTCAGTCACTGTACCTTGTACTGTCGCACTTTTAGATTTTTGACTATGTCTTCTCTGCCTTGCACTTTTCCCCTTACTTCCTTTTGCTTCTGTCCCTGTTTTACTACCTTCCAACTTCCTGCATCGGTTCCCATCCCCCTGCCACATTAGTTTAAACACTCCCCAACAGCTCTAGAAACCCCTCCACCCAGGACATCGGTTCCAGTGTTGCCCAGGTGCAGACCGTCCGGTTTGTACTGGTCCCACGTCACCCAGAACCGGTCCCAATGCCCCAGGAATTTGAATCCCTCCCTCTTGCACCATCTCTCGAGCCACGCATTCATCCTATCTATCCTGACATTCCTACTCTGACTAGCTCGTGGCACTGGTAGCAATCCTGAGATTACTACCTTTGAGGTCCTACTTTTTAGTTTAACTCCTAACTCCCTGAATTCCCCTTGTAGGACCTCATCCCGTTTTTTTACCTATATCGTTGGTGCCTATGTGCACCACGGCAGCTGGCTGTTCACCCTCCCTCCCCCCAGGCCGTCCTGCAGCCGCTCCGAGACATCCTTGACCCTTGCACCAGGGTGGCAACATACCATCCTGGAGTCTCGATTGCGTCCACAGAACCGCCTGTCTATTTCCCTTACGATCGAGTCCCCTATCAATATAGCCCTGCCATTTTTCTTCCTGCCCTGCTGTGCAGCAGAGCCATCCACGGTGCCATGAACCTGGCTGCTGCTTTCTTCCCCTGGTGAGCCATCTCCCTCAACAGTATCCAAAGCGGTATATCAGTTTTTCAGGGAGATGACCGCAGGGGGCACCTGCACTGCCTTCCTACTCTTGCTCTTTCTTTTGGTCACCCATTTTCTATCTCCCTCATTAATTTTCACCTGCGGTGTGACCAACTCGCTAAACGTGCTATCCACGACCTCCTCAGCATCGCGGATGCTCCAAAGTGAGTCCATCCGCAGCTCCACAGCTGTCAAGCGGTCTAACAAGAGCTGCAACTGAACACACTTCTTGCACGCGAAGGAGTCAGGGACAGTGGACGTGTCCCTGAGCTCCCACATCGCACACGAGGAGCATGACACGGGTCTGGGATCTCCTGCCATGTCTTAATCCCTAGGTAAACTTAAACAATTAGAATTTCAAAGTAAAAATAAATAAATTAGACAATGAAAATAAAAAGAGAAACTACTTACCAGTCACTTACCAGGGTTAAAAAGCACCTTCTCACAGTCTGCACCGAATTGCCTCACTGCACCAAATTACCAAATTCCAATCCCCACTCTGGATGAGTCTCATACCGGATGTGTATCCTGGAAAAGCGCTAGCTTACTGTGTGCGCTGTCTGTCTGTCTTCTTTACAGACCTCAGCTAACCGATGACTCAAAAAATACCTTAACTTCAAAGTGAAGAATACAATGTGCCCCTAAACAGGCCTCAGGTGATTGACAGATAACTGCCTCTCAGCAATTAGGGTGGGGGCAGCTTCAACCAATCAGACACTAAGCTACACACTGCACTTTTAACTGAAAAACAGCAGAATTATATTTTCCACTAATCTTTGTTGATTTACCTCACTGCACCAAATTACCAAGTTGCAATCCCCACTCTGGATGAGTATCACTCCGGATGTGTCTCCTGGAAAAGCGCCTTCCTACCACTTCCTACCATTGCCATCAACATAAAACCGACAGGGCTGTAATTCACAGTTTCCTCCCTCTCCCTTCTTAAACACTTTGGTTACATTTGGTACTTACCTGTCTGCAATGTTACTCTCTGTGCCAATGCCTCGACCGTCAGTTGCACCCAGCCACTGCCCATTTCATTGATGCTAAAATCCTGCCCTGAGTCAGACACGGATGATGTTTAATCACTAATTTCCTTTCCCTTCTCCCTTCTCTCCCTGACAGTTGATTGCCTCTGAATTGTGATACTGTGTCGGGGAAAGTGTGGTCACTCTACTTGCACCACTCGCTGTCTAGTGGCCATGGCGATGGCAGATCTGCGGTTATTATCGCTAAACCCACACTGGACATGATCAGTGGTTATTTCTTCCCCTGGAGTGTCCTGTCCATCGCCGCTGTGTGTCGTGATAAAGCTGCCCTGTGATATGCAGCCATTGACCGATCAGTTTGGTTCAGCATCAATTTCTCCTTTGATCGATTTTTGTCCATTCGCTGCCAAAAACTGAAAACTAACTATTGCACCGAGAAAGTTGCGGCTGTGGTTCTGTCAACAGGCGGCCTCCTGCTCTGTGCAAAAGGCATCCACTGGTACTTTGTCTGTGAGCCGAGGCAGATAATCAACAATGTCCAATGTTACTGTCAGATAAAGAAAAGCTTTTTGTGCTGAGGCCAGGTGGGTTATATTTCACTGGTTTGAGCAGGTTTTAACTCCATTGATACCATTCGGTTTAATCCTGTTGATCAATGCTCTGACAGTCCAACGCATTTTACCGACCAGCCGAGTCCGGAAGACACTGAAGGCTCAGAGTCAGGGAGACAATCGTACAGACACAGCGATGGAGAGCAGAAGGAAGTCAATGGTTTTACACTGCAGCATCTCCGGAACTTTCATTGTCCTGTGTACCGTGTCTGTTGTTAAGTTTTACTACGTGGATGTGAGAGGATTAATTTATATCACTCTTCCTGAATATAATTTCCATCAAGTCCTACATATTCTGATGGGTTTAACTTGCTGCTCAAACACATTTATTTATGTGATAACTCAGTCCAGATTGAGGGAGCAGATCAAGATATCGGTAAAATATCCGGTTACATCAATTATTAAATTAATCATTAAATGAAATTGACTGACAGCCTACTCAGCCAATCAGGATTGCAACCGTTCATTGTCATACCCTGGACCAATCAGCAGCTCAAACCGCTGAATGATGTCCCATCAGCCAATCAGGAGCGCTAGCAGCTCTCTGATCGTCCCTGAGCCAATCAGGAGCTCCATCTTCAGACTGAAAGTCACCTCAGCCAATCTACGTATCTTTGGCCTTCCAACATTGTAAAGCCAATCAGGAGCACGAACTGCCGACTAATAGCCCTCATTCCCCTTCCCTTTCTCAATCAACCACTCCATCAATTTACCTTAATCAGGGAAAAAGTTAGTGACACAGAAGGAGAGATGAGAGCATTTTACTGTCAAAAACACAGTAAAGTGAAACAAAATGTCCCCCGTGTAGTGTTCTTTGTGTTACTTATTTTAGGCATGTTGGCGTAGTCTTCACAAAGACACTCCTCCCCTAAGATCTCGCATCTCTGTCTTATTTAGTTATATCTGTTGCTCGCTCTATTGTCTACGTCACCAGATTAACCCTTGCAATGCTGATAGTTATGACCATCCAACATCCCCTTCCTTTGAAAACGAAAATCATTATAACATTGGTTGTGATATTAACTTTAACCCTGACCTCACAGGTGTAATTCTGACTATCAGCTAATAACTATCATAAACTCAAAATGATCCTGTACATTAATTCGTAAATAACTGTTACAGCCCTTAGATGTGCAAACGTTACATTATCCAGTCATCACAAATTAAATCTCTCTGGCAGTCTTCTTCTCGTCGATTGTCTCCATGGAAAGTTCAAGGTGTTGGATTGCTGTCACATCTTCTTTCTGTGTCTGTGCTCAGTACCTATTAAAACAGAACAGGGATAGCTGTTCAGGAGAAACAGACGAGCATTGCAGCTTGTCAAGCATAAAGTTCAACCTCAGATTTAAAATGCCCTGCCACGTGACAACATATTCAAGGACAGAGCTTTTTCAGATCCTTAATAATAATATTCCAAAATAAATCCTACTGATACCTTCTATCATGAAGGTATCCGAAAGTGAATATGGTGACCAATCCTCCCGATCCGCTACGATATTGGATTTTTTTCTCTGCACTCTGTGAACGTTGCATCCGTCTGAAATCATTATTGGACGTTTTAAATTTGGTTACTGGAACAGTGTTGATAAACGACAAAGTGCAGCAAATTGGTTCAGTTTGGTACAATTGGAACATTGTTTGCCTTTCACTGGACAATTTAAACAACACATTTTTTATTGGGTTTTGTCCATGGTATAATTACAAATATACACATAGAACAACAACAAACAATGAAAAATAAAGGAAGTAAAAAACGCAAAACATATAACAGTAGAGGGTTTTTTTTTAGAGAACAAAACAGTGTGAAAGGTGCACCTGGGTGCTGGCCCTGATGTTATTTACATCTCGTGGAGGGTTCTGTGTCTCTGTGCATGCATCAGCAACAGCCATTGGTCGTTCCTTCTTCCGGTTCTTTCTTTCTCTCTTTCTGCTTGCTCTACGTGTTGCGGTCGTTATCGCCCCCTGCGCTCTGCCCCTATATTTTATTCCCTCCTCTTTACTTCCTTCTATATTCACTGTAGTGTTTTCCCTCCCTCGCCTCCCTTCCGCCCTGTCCCCTCCCCTTCCATCCACTTCTTCTGTGCTCCCCCCGTTTTTGCCCATTGCTGGGTTTGGCTCTTCGTTTTGCTCCACCACCACCCCCATCTGTGTCTTTCCCACTCTTCTCTATCAGGTCTTTGCCGCGTTTCGCTGGCTCTTGGCTGCTTATTTATTTAGAACAAAGAACAAAACTGCGCCGATCATGGTGCCTGCCCAAATTATCACCGTGTGAACTTACGGATTCTGTACCCTTCCATTCCCACCCTATTCATATATTTGTCTCAATGCCCCTGAAATGCCGCTATCGCACCTGCTCCCACCACCTCCCCAGCCAGCTTGTTTCATATATTTACGACCCTCTGTGTAAAACATTTGCCTCTAACATCAGTTCTAAACATTTTGGAGCGCACTTAACACCTCTGTCCCCTAGTACTTTACTCTCTTACCTGAGGAAAGAGCATCTGACTATCCACCCTGTACATGCAGCTCATAATCTTGTAGACCTCTATCAAGTCACCTCTCAAACTCCTTAGTTCCAGTGAGAACAGGCCGAGTTTAACTAACCTCTCCTCATAACTAATTCTCTCCATACCAGGCAACATATCAATAAACCACTGTTGTACTCTCACGAAAGCATCCACATCCTTCGCTACTGTGGCGACCAGAATTGTACACAATATTCCAAATGTGGCCGAAATAATATCCTCCACAGCTACAATATGACATATCAATTTATATATTCAGTACCCTGTCCAATGAAGGCCACATTCTGTATGCATTCTTGACTACCTTATCCACATGCGTTGCCAATTTGAGTGATCGGTGGACATTATGGTTGACAAAGGGGCTTTTCACAGTAACTTCGTTGAAGCCTACTCGTGACAATAAGCGATTTTCATTTCATTTCATTTTTTCACATGCACGCCCAGATCTCTTACCTGTCAGTGCTCGCAAGAGTTTTATCATTTACTGTGTAATTCCTACATACATTGGACATTCCACAGTGCATAACTTCACACTTAGAACATAGAACATAGAAAAATACAGCGCAGAACAGGACCTTCGGCCCACGATGTTGTGCCGAATCTTTGTCCCAGATTAATCATAGATTATAATAGAACTTGCAGTGCAGAAGGAGGCCAATCGGTACATCGAGTCTGCACCGGCTCTTGGAAGGAGCACCCTACCCGAGGTCAACACATTCACCCTATCCCCATAACGCAGTACTAGTGGCAATTTTGGACAATAAGGGCAATTTACCATGGCCAATCGACATAACCTGCACATCTTTCGCCTGTGGGAGGAAAGCGGAGCACGCGGAGGAAACCCACACACACACGACCCAAGCCGGAATCGAATCTGGGACCCTGCAGCTGTGAAGAAAGTGTGCTATCCACAATGCTACCGTACTACCCTTAATTCTACCATAATCCGTATACCTATCCAATAGCCACTTGAAGGTCACTAACGTATCCAACTCAACTACTTCCACAGACAGTGCATTCCATGCCCCTGCTACTCTCTGGGTAAAGAACCTACCTCTGACATCCCCCCTATATTTTCCACCATTTACCTTAAATTTATGTCCCCTTGTAATGGTTTGTTCTACCCGGGGGAAAAGTATCTGACTGTCCATCTATATATTCCCCGGATCATCTTATGAATCACTATCAAGTCGCCCCTCATCCTTCTCCGTTCAATGAGAAAAGGCCTAACACACTCAACCTTTCCTCGTAAGACCTACTCTCCATTCCAGGCAACATCCTGGTGAATCGTTTGCAGCTTTTCCAAAACTTCCACATCCTTCCTAAAATGAGGTGACCAGAACTGCACACAGTACTCCAAATGTGGCCTTACCGAGGTTTTGAATAGTTGCATCATCACCGCCCGACTCTTAAATTCAATCCCTCTGCTAATGAAGGCGAGCATACCATAGGTCTTCTTCACAGCTCCATCCACTTGAGTGGCAACTTTCAAAGATCTATGAACATAGAACATAGAACATAGAACAGTACAGCACAGAACAGGCCCTTCGGCCCTCGATTTTGTGCCGAACAATGATCACCCCACTTAAACCCACGTAACCCGTATACCCGTAACCCAACAATACCCCCATTAACCTTACACTACGGGCAATTTAGCATGGCCAATCCACCTAACCCGCACATCTTTGGACTGTGGGAGGAAACCGGAGCACCCGGAGGAAACCCACGCGCACACGGGGAGGACGTGCAGACTCCACACATACAGTGACCCAGCCGGGAATCGAACCTGGGACCCTGGAGCTGTGAAGCACTGATGCTAACAACATGCTACCGTGAGGCCACCATGCTAACATAGACCCCAAGTTTTATCTGCTCCTCCACATTGCCGCAACCCTATATTCCGCATTCATATTTGTCCTACGAAAATGGACAACATCACACTTGTGAGGTTTAAACTCCATCTGCCGCTTTTCAACGCAGCTCAGCATCCTATCTCTGTTTATTTGAAGCCGACAACAGCCCTCTTCACTACCCACAACTCCACCAATTATCATATCATCAGCAAATTTACTGACCCACTCTTCAACTCCCTCATCCAAATCATTGACGAAAATCACAAACAGCAGAGGACCCACAATTGATCCCTGCGGAACGCTACTGGTAACTCGGCTCCAGGCTGAATATTTGCTATTCACCACCACTCTATAACTTCTACTGGTTAGCCAGTTTGTTATCCAACTGGCCAAATTCCCCACTATCCCATGCCTCCTTACTTTATATATAAGCCTACCATGGGGACCTTATCAAAGGCAAACTAAAATCCATGGTCACTACATCCACTGCTTTACCTTCATCCACATGCGTGGTCACCTCCTCAAAGAATTCAATGCGATTCGTTAGGCAAGACCTACCCCTCACATATCCGTGCTGACTATCCCTAATCAAGCAGTGTTTTTCCACATGCTCAGAAATCTGATGCCACAGTCCTCGTTCCATGACTTTGCCTACCACCGCATTAAGACTAACTGGCCTGTAATTCCCAGGGTTGTGCCTATTCACTTTTTGGAACAGGGGCACGACATTCGCCAATCTCCAATTCCCTGGTCCCACCCCTGTTAACAGTGAGGACGAAACGATAATTGGCAACGGCTCTGCAATTTCATTTCTTGTTTCCCATATAATCCTTGGACATATCCAGTCAGGCATGCGGGACTTGTCTATCCTCAATTTTTTCAAAATGCACAACACATCTTCCTTCCTAACAAGTATCTCATCCAGCTTACAAGACTGTTTCACACTGCCCTGTTCAACAATATGGCCCCTCTCGTTTGTAAATACTGAAGAAAAGTACTCGTTCAAGACCTCTCCTATCTCTTCAGACTCAATAAGGAATCTCCCGCTACTGTCCTTGATCGCACCTAACCTCGCTCTCGTCATTCTCATATGTCTTATATATGTGTAAAAGGCATTGGGGTCTTCCTTGATCCTGCCCGCCAAAGATTTTTCATGCCCTCTCTTAACTCTCCTAATCCCTTTCTTCAGTTTCCTCCTTGCTATCTTGTAATTCTCCAGCGCCCTGTCTGAACCTTGTTTCCTTAGCCTTACATAAATCTGCTTCTTCCTGCTAACAAGACATTCAACTCTCTTGTCAACCATGGTCCCCTCATTTTACCATCTCCAACCTGCCTGACAGGGACATACATATCAAAGACACGTAGTACCTGTTCCTTGAACAAGTTCCACATTTCATTTGTGTCCTTCCCTGACAGCCTATGTTCCCAACTTATGCACTTCAATTCTTGTCTGACAGCATTGTATTTACCCTCCCCCCAATAGTAAACATTGCCCTGTTGCACGCACCTATCCCTCTCCATTACTGAAGTGAAAGTCACAGAATTGTGGTCACTCCCTCCAAAATGCTCCCCCACGAACAAATCTATCAATTTCCCTGGTTCATTACCCAGTACCAAATCCAATATGGCCTCCCCTCTGGTCGGACAATCTACATACTGTGTTAGAAAAGCTTCCTGGACACACTGAACAAACACAACCCCATCCAAACTATTTGATCTAAAGAGTTTCCACTCAATCTTTGGGAAGTTGAAGTCACCCATGACTAATACCCTGTGACTTCTGCATCTTTCTGAAATCTTTTTCCCAATCTGTTCCTCCACGTCTCTGCTGCTATTGGGGGCCTGTAGAAAAATCCTGTCAAGAAGACGGCTCCGTTCCTATTTCTGACTTTCACCCATACTACATCAGTAGGCAGATCCTCCTCGAACTGCCTTTCTAATTAATAATGCAACCCCCCACCACTTTTACCACCCTAACTAATCTTGTTGAAACATCTATAACCAGGGACCTCCAACAACCATTCAGCCCCTCTTCTATCCAAATTTCCGTGATGGCCACCACATCGTAGTTCCAAGTACCGATCAAAGCCTTACGTCCACCCACCTTATTCCTGATGCTTCTTGCTTTGAAGTATGCACACTTCAACCCATGTCCGTGCCTGCAAGTACTCTCCCTTGTCAGTATTACCTTCCCCACTGCGTCACTACACGCTTTGGCGTCCGAAATATCGGCAATCTTAGTTGCTGGACTACAAAGACGGTTTCAGTTCCCCTGCCCAATTAGTTTTAACCCTCCCGAAGAGTACTAGAACACCTCTCTTCCAAGATATTGGTACCCATCTGGTTCAGATGCAACCCGTCTTCCTTGTTCAGGTGCCAACTTCCCCAGAATTCGCTCCAATTATCCAAATATCTGACGCCCTCCCTCCTGCACCATTCCTGCAGCTACGTGTTCAACTGCACTCTCTCCCTATTCTTAGCCTCGCTATCACGTGGAACCGGCAACAAACCAGAGATTACAACTCTGTCTGTTCTGGCTTTTAACTTCCAGCCTAACTCCCTAAACGTGTTTATTACCTCTACACCCCTTTTTCTACCAAAGTAGTAGGTACAAATGTGCACCACGACTTCTGGTTGCTCACACTCCGCCTTCAGGACCCTGAAGACACGATCCGAGACATTTCCTGGCCCTGGCACCCGGGAGGCAAAATACCTTCCGGGAGTCTCACTCGTGACCACATAATCTCCTATCTATTCCCCAAATCATTGCATCTCCTACCAATATTGCTTTTATTTTCTTCCTCCTTTCCTTCTGTGCCCCGGAGCAAGACTCAGTGTCAGAGATCTGACCGCCACGGACTTCCACCGGTAGGTCATCCCCCCTATAAGCATCCAAAACGGTATATTGTTTTGAAGGGGAACGGTCACGAAGGATCCCTGCACTGTCTGCTGGTTCGTTTTCTTTCCCCTGACTGTAACCCAGCTACTCGTCCTGTACGTTGGGTGTGGCTACCTCCCTGTAACTCATCTCATTAACCCGCTCTGCCTCCCGGATGATCCGAAGTTTATCCAGCTCCAGCTCCAGTTCCCTAACACGTTCTCTGAGGAGCTGGATTTGGGTGCACTTCCCACAGGTATAGTCAGAGGAGACACCGGTGATATCCCTCACCACCCACATCCTACATTTGGAGCATGCAACTTCCCTAGCCTAAATCCACTCTCACTTTACAGAAAAAAGGTGCACTGTTGACCAACTGGACCTCTACCCTCCTACTCTGCTCCCAGTCAGCTGCACTCTGGGAACTCCAGGCTCCCTTCTCGCTCTTTTCGGAAATGAAATGAATGGAGCATCTTGTTCCCTTCTCACCTAACTCCCTCAATCACCAAACTCTCACTATAGCACTCAAATGCACCACATTCCGCATTCACGCAGTCACCAAAGTCTCACTATCGCACTCAAATGCACCAAATTCAACACTACCTCAGTTACCAAACTCTCGCTATAGCACTCAAATGCACCAAAATCAGCACTCCCTCAGTCACCAAACTCTCACTATACCACTCAAATGCACACAATTCAGCACAGTGCAAACCTTGTCCGGATTAAAGTCTGTCTGCCATCTCTTCGCCCAAGACTCTAAGCAGTTTATATCCTCCTGTCTCCTCTGACAATCCTATTCACTATCCGAAACTCCACCATTTTCTGTGTCGCCTGCGAAACTGTCATGTTTCATGGCCGTTTTCCGAAGTTCAAACTGTCTCTCTCTTTCTTTTTCCTCTCTCTCTCTTTTTCACTCTTTCTTTTTCCCTGAACTGTATCTCCCTTTCTCTTTCTTTTTCTGCTACCACTATTCTTTCTGTTTTCTTTTCTTCTCTCTCTTATAATTTTCCCAATATATCTCTTTCTCTCTCTTTCTTTTTCCACTCTCACTCTTTCATATTCCAACAGCTTGAATTCTTTCTTATGTTCCATTTGTTTAATTCGTAACTGAATTTTTGCCATTGCCAATGCGTAAAACTGCATCTCAAGCAATTTTAAATGCTTCTCCACCGCCATAATTACCTCCTGCAACACGCTGGGACGAAAATGCTTCGTTCACTTGATATGTCTGAGAAAATATTCTACCCGAATCCTTGCTTTTGTCGGAGTTCCTGGTAAGTGACGATCGCCAGTGAAGTTCAGTAAATTTGTGTGTGAGTGGATCTCTGATATTAAACTGATGGAAAATGTTTAATGCTGATCTCCTGCTCACTGTTGTACAGAAAACTAATCAACTATGTAATTCACTGAAGTCATTTTTTTAAATGATGCCTATTGTTTGAAACCCTTTCATCAACTGGCAGTAAACCTGTCTGTAACTCGCAGGATCTCTTATTAATGAAGTTATTACATTGCATCTAAGCTTGTTTACTGTTCGATTGCATCTCAGTGAAGTGAATCGCGATGTCGGAAGGGTCAGTGGGAGTAAAAATGGAAAACACTGTGTGGATCTGTCACTAAATTGGAATATGGCAGTAGTGAACAAGTATTACAAGCTGAATGAGGGTCTCACCAGAGAATACTATCTGACAAAAGTGAATAAGTATCACTGGAAATAACTGCCAGTGTCGAATTGTACTGGATCGAGTGGATAGCCGGAAACATTTCCCCAGGGCTAAATGACTGTCTCCAGGGGACATAGTTTTAAAGGGTGATTGAAGAAAAGTACAACGGAGATGTCCGAGGTACGTTCCTCACAGAGAGTGGTGGTGCGTGGAATGCGCGGCCACAGAGGAGCTGGAGTCAGATTCATTGGGGACATGTAAGCGAATCATGGACAGCAGTACATTGGATAGTGCAGAACATAGAACATAGTGCAGATGGAGGCCATTCGTCCCATCGAGTCTGCACCGACCTACTTAAACACTCACTTTAACCCTATCCCCGTAACCCAATAACCCCATCTAAACTTTTTGGACATGAAGGGCAATTTTATCATGGCCAATCTAACTAACCTGTAAATTTTTGAACTGTGGGAGGAAACCGGAGCACCCGGAGGAAACCCACGCAGACACGGTGGGAACGTACAGACACCGCACAGACAGTGACGCAGCGGGGAATCGAACCTAATCTCCTTGCTCTGTGAAGCCACAGTGCTATCCAATTTTTCTACCGTGCTGCTCAAAATAATACTGGAGTATCTGTCAGTGTGGAATTGGACTGAATATCGATCTCTCACCAGAGTGGAACATCTGACCCAAATATCCATCTATTACCTAGACTATCTGTCCATGTGAAATTTTATTGTGTATTGGTCAGGGAATGTCCAGAAATTACTTGCTTCTATTTTGAAAGAATGCATTGTATTCGTTAGTGGCTGCTCTATCTTATGGAGCTCTATCTCAGTCTTTTACTTTTGGAATAGACTGAAAGCAGAAATAGTTTGTCTGAGCAACACAATGTATCACAACCGCCCAAGTAAAGTAAAGCAGAGAACAACGAAACTCTCATTCTCTATCACCTACTATCTCTATCAACCTTTTTCTCTCTGATCGTTCTGCACACTATTTATCTTTCATCCTCGTTCTCTCTTATCCTCTTTCACTTTCACCATTTTCTTCGCTCACGCTCTGCCTTTCACAAACAAATTTTCTCTGACCTTTCCTCTCACCCTCTTTCTCTCTCCCTCTTTCTCTCTATCCATTTCCTCTCTCACGCTCATTCTCTGTCACGCTAGCACAGTGGGTAGCACTGTTGCATCACAGCTCTAGGGTCCCAATTCGATTACTGGCTAGGGTCACTGCCTTTGCGGAGTCTGCACGTTCCCGCTGTGTCTGCGTGTGGTTCCTCTTGATGACCCGGTTTCCTCCCACAAGTCTCGAAAGACGTGCTGTTAGGTGACTTGGCCATTCTATATTCTCCCTCAGCGTCACTGAACAGGCGCCGGAATGTGGCGAGCAGCGGCTTTTCACATTAAGTTCATTGCATTGCTAATGTAAGCCTACCTTTGACAACACAGATTATTATTATCATTACATTCTTGCTTTTTCTTTCACTCTCACCCTTTTTCTCTCTCACGCTTTCTCTATAACCGTCTTTCTCACCCTCTTTCTCTCGTTCTCTTTCTCTCCCGCTCTCTGACCATCAACCACTTTCTGTCTTACCCTCTGTCTCTCTCAACCACTTTGTCTCTCACTCTCCTCCTCTGTCAACCTCGTCCTCTGTCATTATCTCTCTCAGACTCATTTTCTACTCTGTAACCCTCTACCCCTCTCACCCTCCTTCTCTCTCACCCTCTTTCTCTTTCTCCATCTTTCTCACTCAAACCCTTTCACTCTCACGCTCATTCTCTCACACGGTTGTACAGTGCTTAGCGCTGTTGCTTCACAGCTCCAGGGTCCCAATTCGATTACTGACGGGTCACTGTCTGTGCGGAGACTGCACGTTCTTCCCGTATCTGGGTGAGATTCCTCTTGATGCTCCGGATTCCTCCCTCAAGTGCTGTTCGGTGAATTGGACATTCTGAAATCTCCATCACTGTAACTGAATAGGTGCCGGATATGGCGAGTAGCGGCATTTAACATTCAGTCCATTACAGTGTTAATGTAAGTATACTTTTGACAATATGAATATTATTATTATCATTATCTTGCTTTTTCATTCTCTCTCACCGTCTTTCTATCTCACCCTCATTATCCCTCACGCTCTTTCTCTCTAACGTTCTTTCTCTCTCACCCTCTTTCTCTCTCACTCTCTTTCTCTCTCACTCTTTGCTTGTCAACCTCTTTCTCTCTCACCCTCTTTCCTTCTGACTCTGTTTCTCTCACACCCTCTTTATTTTTGAACCACTCTGTTACACTTTCACTCTCAGCCTGTAGTCAGTCAACCTCTTTCTCTGTCACCCTCTTTCCCTCTCAGTCTATTTCCATCTTCCCATCTTTCTCTCTCATTCTCAGTCTCCCTCACCCTCTTTCCCTCTCACCTTATTTCTCTCTGAACCTCTTTCTCCCAAACACTTCCTCTTCACGCTTTCTCTCCCACCCACTTTCTCTCTCACTTTTTTCTCTCTCACTCTCTTTCCCTCTCACTCCCTTTCTCTCCCACCCGCTTCCTCTCACCTTCATTACCTCTCATTCTGTTTTTCACCCACTCTTCTTCTTACTGAGCCCCTTTCTCTCTCACAATATTATAGAAACCATAGAAGATAGAACACTACAGCGCAGTACGGGCCCTTCGGCCCTCGATGCTGCGCCGACCTGTGAAACAATCTGAAGCCTATTTGACCTACACTATTCCATTTTCATCCATATGTCCATCCAGTGACCACTTAAATGCCCTTCAAGTTGGCGAGTCTACTATTGTTGCAGGCAGGGCGTTCCACACCCCGACTACTCTCTGAGTAAAGAAACTGACATCTGTCCTATATCTATCACACCTCAATTTAAAGCTATATCCCCTCGTGTTGGTCATCACCATCCGAGGAAAAAGACTCTCACTGTCCACCTTATCTAACCCTCTGACTATCTTATATGCTAATTGGAAATTAGCAAACGTGACGCCACTGTTTAAAAAAGGAGGTAGGCAGAAAGCAGGAAATTATAGGCCAGTGAGTTTAACTTCGGTAATAGGGAAGATGCTGGAATCTATCATCAAGGAAGAAATTGCGAGGCATCTGGATAGAAATTGTCCCATTGGGCAGACGCAGCATGGGTTCGTAAAAGGCAGGTCGTGCCTAACTAATTTAGTGGAATTTTTTGAGGACATTACCAGTGCAGTAGATAACGGGGAGCCGATGGATGTGGTATATCTGGATTTCCAGAAAGCCTTTGACAAGGTGCCACACAAAAGGTTGCTGCATAAGATAAAGATGCATGGCATTAAGGGTAAAGTAGTAGCATGGATAGAGGATTGGTTAATTAATAGAAAGCAAAGAGTTGGGATAAATGGGTGTTTCTCTGGTTGGCAATCAGTAGCTAGTGGTGTCCCTCAGGGATCCGTGTTGGGCCCACAATTGTTCACAATTTACATTGATGATTTGGAGTTGGGGACCAAGGGCAATGTGTCCAAGTTTGCAGATGACACTAAGATGAGTGGTAAAGCGAAAAGTGCAGAGGATATTGGAAGTCTGCAGAGGGATTTGGATAGGTTAAGTGAATGGGCTCGGGTCTGGCAGATGGAATACAATGTTGACAAATGTGAGGTTATCCATTTTGGTAGGAATAACAGCAAACGGGATTATTATTTAAACGATAAAATATTAAAGCATGCCGCTGTTCAGAGAGACTTGGGTGTGCTAGTGCATGAGTCACAGAAGGTTGGTTTACAAGTGCAACAGGTGATTAAGAAGGCAAATTGAATTTTGTCCTTCATTGCTAGAGGGATGGAGTTTAAGACTAGGGAGGTTATGTTGCAATTGTATAAGGTGTTAGTGCGGCCACACCTGGAGTATTGTGTTCAGTTTTGGTCTCCTTACTTGAGAAAGGACGTACTGGCGCTGGAGGGTGTGCAGAGGAGATTCACTAGGTTAATCCCAGAGCTGAAGGGGTTGGATTACGAGGAGAGGTTGAGTAGACTGGGACTGTACTCGTTGGAATTTAGAAGGATGAGGGGGGATCTTATAGAAACATTTAAAATTATGAAGGGAATAGATAGGATAGATGCGGGCAGGTTGTTTCCACTGGCGGGTGACAGCAGAACTAGGGGGCATAGCCTCAAAATAAGGGGAAGTAGATTTAGAACTGAGTTTAGGAGGAACCTCTTCACCCAAAGGGTTGTGAATCTATGGAATTCCTTGCCCAGTGAAGCAGTTGAGGCTCCTTCATTACATGTTTTTAAGGTAAAGATAGATTGTTTTTTCAAGAATAAAGGGATTAAGGGTTATGGTGTTCGGGCCGGAAAGTGGAGCTGAGTCCACAAAAGATCAGCCATGATCTCATTGAATGGCGGAGCAGGCTCAAGGGGCCAGATGGCCTACTCCTGCTCCTAGTTCTTATGTTCTTATGTCTCTATTAAGTCACCTCCCAGCCTTCTCCTCTCTAACGAAAACAACCTCAATTCCCTGAGCCTTTCATCGTAAAACCTTCCCTCCATACCAGGCAACATCCTAGTAAATCTCCTCTGAACCCTTTCCAAAGCTTCCACATCCTTCCTATAATGTTGTGATCAGAACTGCACGCAGTACTCCAGGTGCGGCCGCACCAGAGTTATGTACAGCTGCAGCATGACCTTGTGGTTCCGAAACTCTATCCCCCTGCTTATAAAGGCTAGCACACCATATGCCTTCTTAACAGCCCTATTAACCTGGGTGGCAACTTTCAGGGATTTATGTACCTGGATGCCGAGATCTCTCAGTTCATCTACACTACCAAGAATCTTGCCATTAGCCCAGTACTCTGCATTCCTGTTACTCCTTCGAACGTGAACCACCTCACACTTTTCCGCATTAAACTCCATCGGCCACCTCTCAACCCAGCTCTGCAGCTTATCTATGTCCCTCTGTATCCTATAACATCCTTCAGCACTATCCACAACTCCACCGACCTTCGTGCCATCTGCAAATTTACTAAGCCATCCTTCCTCTCCATTTATAAAAATGACAAACAGCAGTGGCCCCAAAACAGATCCTTGCTGTACACCACTAGTAACTGAACTCCAGGATGAACATTTGCCATCAACCACCACTTTCAGCTAGCCAATTACTGATCCAAACCGCTAAATCACCTTCAATTCCATACTTCCTAATTTTCTGCAATAGCCTACCGTGGGGAACCTTATCAAACGCCTTACTGAAATCCATATACACCACATCAACAGCTTTACCCTGATCCACCTGTTTGGTCACCTTCTCAAAAAAACTCAATCAGGTTTGTGAGGCACGACCTACCCTTCACAAAACCGTGTTGATTATCGCTAATCAACTTGTTCTTTTCAAGATGATTATAAACCCTATCTCTTATAACCTTTTCCAACATTTTACCCACAACCGAAGTAAGGCTCACAGGTCTATAATTACCAGGGTTGTCTCTACTCCCCTTCGTGAACAATGGGACAACATTTGCTATCCTCCAGTCTTCCGGCACTATTCCTGTCGATAAAGACGAAATAAAGATCAAGGACAAAGGCTCTGCAATCTCCTCCCTGGCTTCCCAGAGAATCCTAGGATAAATCCCATCTGGCCCAGGGGACTTATCTATTTTGACATTTTCCAAATTTGCTAACACCTTTTGAACCTCAATTCCATCTAGCCTAGTCTTTTTTTTTAATTTTAGAGTACCCAATTATGTTTTCCAATTAAGGGGCAATTTAGAGTGGCCAATCTACCTATCCTGCACATCTTTTGGGTTGTGGGGGTGAAACCGACGCAGACACGGGGAGAATGTGCAAACTCCACACGGACAGTGACCCAGGGCCGGGATTCGAACCCGGGTCCTCAGCGCCGTAGGCAGCAATGCTAACCACTGCGCCACCGTGCTGCCCTCATCTAGCCTAGTCGACTGAACCTGAGTGTTCTCCTCGACAACATTGTCTTTCTCCAGTGTGCACACTGACGAAAAATATCCATTTAACGCTTCCCCTATCTCCTCTGATTCCACACACAACTTTCCACTACTATCCTTGATTGGCCCTAATCTTTCTCAATTCATTCTTTTGTTCCTGATATACCTATAGAAAGCCTTAGGGCTTTCCTTGATCCTATCCGCCAACGACTTTTCGTGTCCTCTCCTCGCTCTTCTTAACTCTCCCTTTAGGTCCTTCCTGGCTAACTTGTTCAGGTATTCTCTCACCTTCTTTCTTCCCCCTCATTTTCTCTCAACGTCTTCCTCTCTTCCTCTCATTCTCTCTTACCTTCTTCCTCTCTCACTCTATTTCTCTTTCATGCTCTTTCTCTCTGATTCTCTTTCACCCTTTTCCTCTCTCACGCTCTTCCTTTCACAAACATATTCTCTCTGACCTTTCTCTATCACCCTAATTTTCTCTATCCCTCTTTCTCTCTCACCCCTTTTCTCTCTCACGCTCATCCTCTCTCGCGGTAGCACAGTGGTTAGCACTGTTGTTTCACAGCTCCAGCGTCCCAATTCGATTACTGGCTTGCGTCACTATCTTAGCGGAGTCTGCACGTTCTCCCTGTGTCTGAGTGTGATTGCACTTGATGCTCCGGTTTCCTCCCACAAGTCTCGAAAGACATGCTGTTAAAGGAATTGGGCATTCTAAATTATTCTTCAGCATACCTGAACAGTCGTAGAAATATGGCATCTAGCGGCTTTTCACATTAAGTCCAATGCAGTGTTAATGTAAGCCTACTTTTGACATTCTCTCTCACCCTCATTCTCTCTCACGCTCTTTCTCTAATACCTTCTTTCGCACCCTGTTTCTCTCGCACTCTCTTTCTCTCTCGTTCTCTGCCTGTCAACCTCTTTGTCGCTTAACCTCTTTCTCTCTCAAACACCCTCTCTCACTGTCCTTCTCGGTCAACAACTTCCTCTCTCACTCTTTTTCACTCACGCTCTCAGTCTCAACTCTGTAAACCTCTATCTCTCTCACAGTCTTTCTCTCTCCCTCTGTCTCTGTCTCTCTCGCCCTTTTCTCCGTCTTTCTCTCTCAACCCTTTTCTCTCACGCTCATTCTCTCTCACGGCAGCACAGTGGTTAGCACTGTTGCTTCACAGGTCCAGTGTCCCTATTCGATTACCGACTTGGGTCATTGTCTGTGCATAATCTGCAGGTTCTTCCCATGTCTGCGTGTGATTCGTCTTGATGCACCGGTTTCCTTCCACAAATCTCGGAAGACGGACTGTTCGGAGTATTGGACATTCTGAATTCTCCCTCAGCGTACCTGAACAGGCGTCCGAATATGGCGAGTAGCGGCTTTTCACATTACGACTAATGCAGTGTTAATGTAAGCCTACTTTTGACAATATGAGTATTATTATTATCATTAACTTCTTGCTTTTTCTTTCTCTCTCATCCTTTCTCTCTGCCTGTCAACCTATCTCTCTCACGCTCCATCCCTTCAACCCTCTTTCTCTCTTTTCTTCTTTCTCTTTCATCGACTTCCTCTCTCATTCTTTTTCTGTCTCACTCTCAGCCTTGAGTCTGTCAATCTCTTTCTCTCTCACCCTCTTTCCCTCTCTGTCTCTTTCCATCTCTCAATCTTTCTCTCTCATTCTCAGTCTCCCTCACCCACTTTCTCTCTCACCTTATTTCATTCCGAACCTCTTTCTCTCTGAAACACTTTCTCACTCACTTTTTCTGCCACCTCTTTCACTCTCACACGCTTCGTCTCACACCATCTTCCGCTATAATTCACTTTCTCTTTCACCCTCTTCTCTCTCGCCCTTTTCTCTCTCACTCTCTCACTCCCTCTCTCGCCCACCCTCTTTCACTCATCTTCATTACCTCTCGCTCGCCTTTTCACCCACTCTCCTTCTTACTGACCACCTTTCTCTCTCACAATTTCTCCTCTCCTTCTTCCTTTCACCTCATTCTCTCTCAACGTCTTTCTCTCTCACTCTCATTCTCTCTTACCTTCTTTCTATCTCACCCTCTTTCTCTCTCAATCTTTTTATTCCCCACCCTTTTTCTTTCTCACGCTCTTTCCTTCTCGCCCTCTTTCTCCCTCACTAACACCTTCTTTCTCGCTCACTATCTTTCTTTCTGATCCTTTTACTCTCTCACCCTCTTTCTCTCACCGTTTTTCACACTGACCCTCCTTCTCTCACCCTCTTTCTACCTCACCTTCTTTCTCTTTTGCTCTTTATCTCTCACCCTCTTTCTCTCTCAACATTTTTATCTCTCACCCTCTTTCTTTTACTCTCTTTCTCTTCTACTCTAATTACCCCCCCCCTCATTCTCTCACACTCTCAATTATCTCCCATTCTCACTCAACCTCTTTCTCCCTCACTCTTGTGGTATTACTATACATGACGTCAATGCAATGGTTGATGAGACGCATACAGACTGCCAATAGAGGGATCGAGTCCCAGAAATATATAAGGGGTTATGCAAAGCCCTGGGGTGGGATAGCTTTTAGAGAAGACGGTAGAAGATTGAGAGAGGAATAAGATAAAGACATACTGAAAGATTATAGTGAGAGAGCAGATAGTAGTTTCAACTGGCAGAGGAATTAAATGGAAAAGATAATCTTGTATTTGTTATTAATCAACTGTCTACTTCTCTGGGAAACGTGTTGAATCGAGTTCGTATTGTTAAATAAAATAGTTGTGTTTAGAAAGCTTGTTGTTCTTTTCGCAATGCTATGCATCATTTAGGGCAGCACGGTAGCACCGTGGGTTGCACAATTGCTTCAGAGCTCCAGGGTCCCAGGTTCGACTCCCAGCTTGGGTCAGTGCCTGTACGGAGTCTGCACATTCTGCCCGTGTGTGCGTGGGTTTCCTCCGTGTGCTCCGATTTCCTCCCACAGTCGATAGATGTGCAGTTTAGGTGGATTGGCCATTTTAAATTGCCTTCAGTGTTGGGCGGGGTTACTGGGTTATGTGGTTAGTGTGGAGATGTGGGCTTTTTTAGGGTGCTCTTTCCAAGAGCTGGTGCAGACTCGATGGACCGAATGGCCTCCTTTTGCACGTGAAAGTCTATGAAATCTATGAAAAAAACACCTGGTCAAAGTGAAGCAGAGAACACATTAACTCGCATTATCTCTCAATTTCTTAATTTCTCACCCTCTTTCTCTCTTACCCTCTAGCTTTCTCACTCTATTTCTCTCTCATCCTCTTTCACTCTGACGCTGTTACCCCTCAGACTCTTCATCTCTCACCCTCTTTCTCTCTCACCTACCTTCTCTCTCACCCCTTTTTGCTCTCACGCTCATTCTCTCACGGTAGCACAGTGGTTAACATTGGTGCTTCACAGCTCAGAGATCTCAAATTCGATACCCGGCAAGGTCTTCGCGGAGTCTGCACGGTTTCCCCGCGTCTGCGTCGGTTTCCTCCAGGTGCTTCGATTTCCTCCCAATAACCCCGAAATACGTGCTTGTTATGTGAATTGGACATTCTGAATTCTCCGTCCGTGTACCCGAACAGGCGCGAGAATGTAGCAGCGAGGAGCTTTTCACAGTAACTATATTGCAGTGTTAATATAAGCCTACTTGTGTCAATGATCCAGATTATTATTATTATTATCATTACCCTCTTGATTTCTCATTCACTCTCACCCTCGTTGTCTCTCACCGTATTTCTCTTTCAACCTGTTTCTCTCTCAAACTCTTTATCTCTCACACTCTTTCTCTCTCAACCATTTCCTCTTTCACTCTTTCTCTCTTAGTCTCACCCTCTTTCTCTCTCGCTCACATACTATCTCACTCTCTTTCCCTCTGAACATCTTTCACTCTCAATTTCTTTCTCTCTCACTCACTTTCTCTCTCATCCTATTCCTGGGTCACCCTCTTTTTCTCACTATCATTCTCTCTCACCTTCTTTCTCTGTCACTCTGTTTCTCAGGCACTCCCTTCCTTTCTCAGCCTCTCTCTCTCTTTTTCTCTCACCGTCATTCTGTAATTCCCTC
>NC_052175.1:5828833-5852511 GCF_902713615.1 Scyliorhinus canicula
TAAAACTGCTGCGTTGACACATTTTAATGCACAGGCTCTCACACAAGCTCTTAGGCATGGCCTCACGTTCTGTCTCTCACACACACTCTCACACATGCGCTCACACACGATGTAACACACATTCTCACACGCCAACTCTCACACAGGCTCTCCCCGTCCTCTCTCATTCTCTCTAGTTCTCGCAAATGCTCCCTCTCTCTCACACTCCCTGCCTCTCCGACAGTCCTTCACTCTCTCAGACCCTCTCCCTCCCTCACATGCTTTTACTCCCTCCCTCCCTCTTCCACACTCCCACGCTTTCTCGTACGCTCTCCCTCACTCAGAGTCCCTGCCTTTCCGGCTGTCCCTCACTTCGCAGACTCACTCCGCCCCTTCCACGCTGTCACTCTTTCGCTCCCTCCCTCTCACCCTCCCTCTGTCACGCACTCTTCATCTATTACACTGTTTCCCTCTCTCACTCTTTCACCATGTCTCCATCTCTTAAACACTCTCCTAATCTCGTACACTATCCCTCTCGCTCTCCTTCTGTCCCTCGTTCACATTCCCGTGCACTCACTCCCTCTCTTTATCTCTGCAACCGTCCCCAACGCATCTGCCAACCATGACACTTTCTCTCAAACTATTTACCTCCCTCCCACACTCTCTCACACTCTTTCACTCTTTATTCTCTCTCACCTTCATTCACTCTCGGTTCACTCACTCACACTAGAGATGACAGAGATGTCTTAACTGTAAGATTACTTTAGTATTCTACACACAATCCTTCTCACACGAACTGCCTCCCTCATCAACTAGCTCGCTCTGCCTACACTCTCTTTCTCTCATTTTATACTTTATTGCTCACACCTTTTTTCTCTCTCACTCTCTTTTTTATGCTAAATTATTTTTCTCTCACCGTCTTTCTCTCTCTCTTTCTCTCTCAACCTCTTTCTCGCTCAACCTCTTCATCTCACTTTCTCTGTCACCCTCCTTCTCTCTCAACGTCAGTTTTTCTCTTTCTCTCTCAGCCTCTTTCTCTGTCAACCTCTTTCACACCCTCTTTCTCCCTCACTCTCTTTCTCCCTGAACCTCTTTATCTCACTTTCTCTCTCACCCTCTTACTCTTCAGCGTCGTTCTCTCTCATTGTCTATCACTCGTTCTCTCTTTCTTTCTTCTCTCATCCTCTTTTTTCTCAACCTCTTTTACTCACACCCACCTTCTCTCGAAACCTATGTTGATGTCACGCTTTTTCTCTGTCAACTTTATTCTCTCACACCTTGTGTCTTACTCACTCTACGTCTCAGTCACCCTCTTTCTCTGTCACCCTAACATTTGTCAGCATACCTCACAGAGCAGATCCATCTCTCTCTTCCTCTACATCACAGCCCGTCACACTTTCAATTTAAGTGTGTATCACATGGAGTTCCAGGAAAAGTGAGATGCGGTGTATTCATTTTCGCAGTAAATGTGTGTTTTGCTGCTCGAAGAGACGGTGTTTGTATCTGCTGTAGGCTCTGAGATTTTAGAGATGTCCCAATGTTTCAAAGTGTTTTCTCAGTTTGAGGAATTGCATCAGAATAAGGGTTGGAATCGTTTTCTTTGGACTTCAAATAGTTCCAGATATTCCATTCAATAAAATTTGCTGTTCATTGTCACGCCGGCCCACTTCAATCACAGCACTGGATGGTCACAGTGATAGAAGAAGCTACAACCAAGAGTGCAGTGGAAACATACAGAGAAACAAACAGACAATTGGAACTGAATCACTGATTGGTCACTAATAAAGAGCCAACTACATCCCGGAGTGCATGGGAACAACCCAGAGAAAGACATTGACTATTGGAACTGAATCACTGAATGGTCACATTCGAGTGACGGATGTCACTGGAATAATCTCATGTCTAGACATGGGACTGATGGTCTTGGAGTGGCCAACATCCTTTGTGTTCTTATTGGATGAAGCACGTGAACAACACAGTCCCGTGTTGGAAAATGTTCACTCGCTCAAAAAAGTAGTAGGTTTTTCAACACAGTGTCGTAATCTGTTTGTTCAAAACTTTGAAAAACAGTTTCAACTATGTTGCAAAATAATATCCCTGAGGTGATTCCTCGGGGTTTAAATTAAATGTTTTGGTAATATATAACCTCAGAGTTTAAGACAGAGAGACTGCGAACAGCACCAAGGGACATACCACTTTACACTAAAATGGTTCTACCAATTTTCGTGGCTGGGAAAATAGTGTACTCAATCTTTGCTGTTGTAGGTGTTCCTGGTAAGTGACTATCACCATTGAAGTTGTGTAAACCCGCGTGTAAGCGGCTCTCTGATTTTAAACTGTGACTGAGACTGTTTAATGCTGACCTCGAACTCACACAGACACCTGATCAACAACGTCATTCAGATAAGTCCAATGTCTTTAAACACAAAGTAGGGTGATCATGGCTCGGCACAACATTGAGGGCCGAAGGGCCTGTTCTGTGCTGTACTGTTCTATGTTCTATATCTATGGTTTGCATCCCTTTCGCAGGCTGACAATAACCTATGTTTGGAACTCAGGGGATATCTGATTAATGACGTTATTATATTGAGTTGAATCTTGTATCATGATAGATTGGATCTCAGTGAAGGCAATCTCTCTGAAGGACGTTTTAGTGGGAGTAAAAATGAAATCACACCGAGCGTGGCCACTAAACAGTACGAAATATCTGACAGCAGTGCTCAAGTATCTGTCAGTGCAGGATTGTACTGAATGAGGGTCAGGAACTGGACTGAAATAAATTTTTATCCTTTGAAACAATGTATTTAATTGATGAATGGTCGCTCCATCCTTTGGATCTCTCTCTCTCTGTCTCTCTCTGTCTCTCTCACTGTCTCTATCTCCCCCTATCTGTGTGTGTGTGCGTGTGTGTTTTACCTTTGCAATAGAATGAAAACGGGAGGAGTTCGGCTGTGCTTTGAAGATGTTTGTTATTTATTGTGTGAAGTGACTATTTCTATATCACTGTTTTCTATTGAACTCCTCCAACCGGAACAGATATCAACTCCACTCTGACATTTAATAAAACCAACAACTGTGCAGTATTCTAATTGGATTAGTCATATATTTATATTAACCCAGAAAGGAACTCCACTTTTTCAGTTTTTCTGGTTGTTTAAACCTGTGCGGCTGCTTCACACGACTTGTGAATCTGTTCACCTGAACCCAGAACACCCCTCCAGTCCATTCAGACTTTGTATCCAAGGAGTGATTGTGAGATTAAATGTTCTGATCAAAATGCAGCATCGGACTTTGAGTTGTCGGCAAATTAATTTCCTATTGATATTCCCACTTTGCAAGTTCCTAATTGATGATGAATGTGTTTCTTTATTTAGTTGTATTCCTCTTCTGTATTCACTGTGATCTCAATTTGGATTTGTCTGTAAATTCTATAATTATCATCCTGCTTCCCGATTACATATCGTTGATGTAATTGGTGAAGGAGAGTGATTCCCGGTGCTGATCCGTGTAGAACACCACGTCCCCATCCACCAATTAAAGTAAATCCCTTTAACTCCTCTCTATGTGTTCCGTGTGTCTCCAGCTTTCTGTAGATTCTGCTGCTGTGTCCCCAAACTCCACTGTCTCTGACATTTCTCATGAGTCGTTTATGTCAGAAAAATCATGTTTAGAAAATCAAATTGTTTAACATCGATCATACGAATCAAATCTTTAATTTCCGATAGATATTGAAATAATTCAACCAATCTGCAGGTAATGATGTTCATTTTGCAATATTAGCTGACTATTTATTACGGTTTGTGTGACTGGATTCTTTCAACCTCAGAATTTAAATTCATTTTTTTCTTACTATTTATGTTGTGACTGGGAGTTTATTTTCTGGAATTGTTTTATTTTGTGTTTTATATTGAGGAATAACAGAAACTGACGACTTCTTTAAATTCTTCTGTAATATTCTGATGATGATTCGTAAATAGATAATAGTGTCTCTGCTGGTTCTCACTGGCAATGTGGTCAATATTTGTGGTTGTAATCCATCCACCGCCACTAATCCTCTACCAATACTGCACCCTTTGGCCTCTTATTTGCACTTGGTCTTTTGAATGATATCTGTCAGTGCGTCATTGGTCATCTCAATCTCACTGCCCCTCCGACACACTCTGCCCTCTCCCTCTGAACTTGCTCCACCTTTCTGTCTAATATTGAACCCTTACCTTGTCTTAGCTGCTCACAAGGTTGGTGACTTTGTAGTGTGGTAGAATGACCGCTTCATCACAGAGTCTGAGTGCCAAGCCTCCGGCACATCCTGCTAACTTCCTCTGGACCAGAAACCCACCATCAAACATCATGATATTGTTTCCAGGACTTTCACAGACCTCATAAAAGCTCGAGATAGGGCAGAATGGTGGCGCAGTGCGTTATCTGTGCTTCCTCACGGCGCCGAGGTCCCAGTTTCGGTCCCGGCTCTGGGTCACTGTCCGTGTGGAGTTTGCACAGTCTCCCCGTGTTTGAGTGGGTTTCGCCCCCACAACCCAAAGTTGTACAGGATAGGTGGATTGAACACGCTAAATTGCCCCTGAGGTGTAAAAAATGAATTGAGTACACTAAAATTATTTTAAAAACATAAATGAAATAAAAGCTGGACATCTTCCACCCACAGCTTCCGACATCTAGTCCTGCAACCTCACACATCCTGCATCAACCTCCCGCCTCCACCTCTTTCGCAAAATCCACGAACAGTATAGTTCCAGCCTACCCAACTTATCAGCCAGTTTCAGCCTCACCAAACTCATTTCTTCCTACCTTGATCACATCCTCTCTCCCCTGATTTGTTCCTTCCCACCGACAATCCTGATTCCCCTGATGCCGTATGTCACATAAAAAAGGTTTATTTCATGACCCGAACCGCTTAATCGTTACTCTGGATGTCCAATAACGTAACACCTCCGCTCCCCCACAACCCCTCCCCCCCACCCACCGCCCCCCCCCCCCCCCACGCCATCACCCCTGCAGTCGGAGGGTCTGAGAGCTCTCATCAACCTTGATTGGAAACCCGAGCAATTAGCGACCATCATCGCTGCCTGCGTCCCTGTTCTGTCACAAACATTTCTATTTCAACTTGTCTCACTTCTTGCAGAAAAAATGGCTGGCCTTCGGTACCGTCTTGCGCTGCTCTCTGTCTGTTTTTTGTGGGGTTTGTGAACACTTCTTGTTCCTGTGTAACTTATGTCTATTCCCACGAATGATTTTCTGTTAGTGGAATGACTGTATTGGTGACATTTCATTCTTCTGTCGCGACCTCGAAACACAAATTGATTTTGCTTCCTATTTCCACCCTCTCTCACCTTTACAAGGTCCACCTCCGGCATTTCACTTCCGTCCCTGAACCTATCCGACTCCATTTCCAGCATTAAACTGACCACCTCTATTCATTACAACTCACCGAATCAAAAAATACCTGGGGAACAGATCATTACATCCTGTTTCCAAAAAGGACTCTACGCCAATCTCCCAGTTTCGCCGAATCCATCGCCTCTGTTCTGATGACGCCACCTTGGAAAATGGCCCATTCTGACATGTCTGCCTTTTCCATAACTGAGATTGCCTCACCGCCTCAGTTCG
Source organism: Scyliorhinus canicula (assembly GCF_902713615.1). Lineage (NCBI taxonomy): Eukaryota > Metazoa > Chordata > Chondrichthyes > Carcharhiniformes > Scyliorhinidae > Scyliorhinus > Scyliorhinus canicula. The sequence continues at coordinate 5,834,435 of NC_052175.1, forward strand.
GTTGGCAGGGCACTCAACCGTGTTCATTATTTTAACACACATCTGCCCTAACACATCCCGCTCGCTACCGGAATCAAAATAATGTCCCCGGTACTCACTTTCCACAACCCCGGCTGTCACTTTCAAACGGTCACCCTCCATCATTTCTGCCAACTCCAGCATGATGCCACCATGAAGCAAATCGTCACCTCTCTCCAACTGCCCACACAGTTGTTTGCTTTCCTCAGTTACCGCTCCCTCATCTACAGCCTGTTCCACTTCTCCATCACACCAGCACCACTTCCCCTGCCCACGGAACCTTCCCTTGCAATCGGAGACGGTGCAACAACTGACACTTTACCTCCTCCCGTCTCATGATTCGCACAAGCTATCTCACCTTTCTGGAGAAGAAGCGATTCACTTTTGTTTCCTTCAATTCGGTCTCCTGCACTCGCTGCTCTCAATCCCGTCTCCTTCACATTAGATAGATTAAACGCAGATTGTGTGACCGCTTTGCGGAACACATTCACTCAGCCCACAAGCATGATGCCAGCATTCCTGTTGGCTCCATTATAACGCAGCACCATACACTCATGCCCATATGTCTGTCCTGAGCCTGCTGCAAGGATCCAGTGAAGCCCGACACAAGCTGGAGGAGCAGCAACACATCTCCCAAGTAGGATGAGGCAGCTAACAAGAATCAACTTTAACTTCAACAACTTTAGAATGTGAACTTTGAGCTCCATCTTAACGCCCTTGGTTTTTGAATATTCCATCTTTTTGGACAAATGCAATGGGTCTGTGTCTGGAGATAATCTATTTCAGGCAAGGGAACCCAGTGCCGGAGAGTTAATATTCCTGATAAAACCAGATCAGGGATTGTCTCCTAACCGGGGGAGGATTTATTCCTGGGAATAGTGTGATGTGGGGATGTTCAGAACATGACGATGGGGTGCCTGGGAGAGTATGTCTGACAAATAACTGAACATGGGAAAGGTGTTACTGGGAACTTTCTGGAGACTGGAAAGACTATCCCTCTCATAATTTCGAATAGGCGAGGTCCTGCGTTTGCTGATATTTATTCCATTGATCGCGGATGATTCCAATGATGCAGGCGTGGTGCCCAACCCCATCGGGAATCCAGTCAAATCGAGGGTCCAACACGAGGTGTGGTCCAATAACTGGGAGTGAGAAGGGATGACAATCTTTGGTATGTTTGTATCTGGTTTGAGAAACATGGTCGATCTGAGGTAATCTGTTAATCAAACTAAATGAGAAATTTTAACCTCTCCCAATGTAATTTGATTAATGAACATTTTCCTACCACTGCCATCAAACTAACATGATGTGGAGATGCCGGCGTTGGACTGGGGTGAGCACAGTAAGAAGTCTTACAACACCAGGTTATATACCTCTCTCTCTGCATCTTTGATGATTTGATTGCCTGCAGGTGCTCGCATTCCGGGGCATCTCTGACTGTGTCTATATAAACATTTCTGGAACAAGCCTTTCCATTCACCTGAAGAAGGAGCCGTGCTCCGAAAGCTCGTGTTTGAAACAAACCTGTTGGACTTTAACCTGGTGTTGTAAGACTTCTTACTGTGATCAAACTAACAGTAAGAAGTCTTCCAACACCAGGTTAAAGTCCAACAGGTTTGTTTCAATCACTAGCTTTCGGAGCACTGTTCGTTCCTCACCTGAGGAACTTAACATGGTGTTTTAAGACCCCTTAATGTGCTCACCCCAGTCCAACGCCGGCATCTCCACGTCAAATTAACAAGGCTGAAATTCACACTTTTTCCCTTCCCCCATCTTAAATACTTGGGTTACTTATGTTACTTCCCTCTCTGCAATGTTAATCTGTGTCCACTGGTATCCCAACTCTCCCACCCACTGACTATTTTATTGATGCTAAAATTATGTCCCTGTTCTGGCACGGAGAATGTTGAATCTGTAATTTCAAGGGAGTCCATAGAATCATAGAATTTACAGTGCACAAGCAGGCCATTCAGCCCATCGTGTCTGCACTGGAAAGATCACCCTACCCAATTGTTCTCCTTTCTCTCTCTGACAGTTAATTTACTTGGAATTGCGATTCTCTGTCAGGGGAAGTGTGGCCTCTCCACCAGCACCACTCGCTACCTGGTGGCCATGGCGGTGGCGGATCTGCTGTATATTATAACAGAACCCATAATGAGAAGGATGAATTACTATTATTTCCCCCGGAATTTCCTGGACCTCACACCGGTGTGTAGTGTTAACGATGTCCTGCTGTCTGCAGCCGCGGACTGTTCTGTGTGGTTCACCGTCACTTTTTCCTTTGATCGATTTGTGGCCATTTGTTGCGAGAAACTGAAAACTAAATATTGCACCGGGAAATCTGCATCTGTGGTCCTGTCAATTAGCGGCATCATACTCTGCATAAAAAACGTCCCCTGGTACTTTCTGTATGAACCTATTGAGATAATCGACAATGTCCAGTGGGAGTGTCGGCCAAAGAACAACTTTTTCACTGACCCCATGTGGTTTACCTTCATCGTGTTTTCTCAGGTTTCAAACCCATTGATCCCTTTTGTTTTAATCCTGTTGGTAAACGCTCTGACAGTCAGACACATTTTACTCACCAGTCGAGTCCGGAAGGCACTGAGGGCTGAGAAGAAGGGAAATAATCACAGAGACCCAGAGATGGAGAGCCGAAGGAAGTCAGTGGTTTTACTATTCAGCATCTCCGGAACTTTCATTGTCCTCTGGACAGTGTTTGTTTTTAATGTTTTCTACATTAAATTGGGAGGAAGAGTTGACCTCACCATTCCTCAATATAATTTAAAGAAAGTTGGTGATTTTCTGTTGGATTTAAATTGCTGTACAAACACCTTTATTTATGTGGTGACTCAGTCCAAGTTCAGGGAGCAGATCAAGATTGCGATGACATATCCGGTTACATCAATCATTAAATTAATCAATAAAGAAAACTGACTAATAGCCCCTCAGCCAATCAGCAGATCCATCAGCAGTCTCCTCAGCCTATCCAGAGGGCGATCCTACCGCCTGGCAGAACCGGAAAGCCAATCAGGAACTCGAAACTGTGACTCAGAGGGGCTGAACCAAACAGGGAACTGACTGACAGACCGTTCTACCAATTAGAGACTCGCTTTCGGAGAGATAGCTGCTGAAACTAATCAGAGCGTCCACCTGCAGATCAACAACCCGTCAACCAGTCAAGGGGTCCGCTTTAAAGTCTTCCAGCTTCTCAAACCAATCAGAGACTCCGCCTGAAGAGAGATTTCTGCCGCAGCCACTCAAGGATCGTGCAATACTCGTTCACTCTCTTTAAATGCTCTCTTACTCTCTTTAAAATAGTTATAACTCTTTAAATTTTCTTTAACTTCACTGTCCTTCTCAGCTCGCGCTCTCGTTCTAATCTCTCTCTATTTCCACCCCTCTCTCTTTCTATCCTCTCTCTATCTTACCTCTCTTTCTATAACCTCTCTCTCTCTTTCTAACCTCTCTCTATTTCCAACGTCTCTCTCAATAAACTCTCTTCTTCTATCATCGCTCTCTTTCTAACCTATCTCTACTTCCAACCTCGCTCTCTCTAACCTCTCTTCTAACCTCCCTCTCTGTCTTTCTAACGTCTCCCTCTCTGATTTTCTAACATCTCGCTTCGGTCATTCGAACCGCTCTATCTTTTTGGCTCTCTCTGAGTCTTTGTAACATCCCTCTGTCTTTCTACCTTCCCTCCCTGTATCCTGCTAACCTCCCACTCCCTCTCTTTAACCTCTAACCTCTCGCACACTCTCTTTCGAACTAAACACTCTCCGTCTGCCTTTCTAAACTTTCACCCTCTCTCATTCTCTCTCTCTCTCCCCTTTTCTCTCGCGCTCTCTCTGTATCTAACCTCTCCCATTCTCTCTCAGTCTTTGCATCCTCACTATTTCTCTTGCTAACCATCTGTTTTTCGTTCTCCTTTATCTCTATGCATACCCCAACACCCAAGATAATCCACACCGCACTACCCCGTTTTTATTTCCCCCGCCTTCCAAATTTATTCCCGGCCCCTTCTATATGTCCATCCATTATATGCCCCCCACATTATATGACCCACCATCCCCACACCCAGGAGGTTTGCAAACCACTTCTGCTCCCACACTCCAACTCCCTCAGTGTGATAATCCCACTGCTATAATTTATGGAGAATAGCTTCCGAAGCCAAAATCGGGCACCGACTTGATGCCACATCGCGAGTACCCGCCATCACAAATATTGTGTCCACATGTTTCACTCATCGCGGAATAGATGTATTATGGGTTGGATTCGCGGCAGTTCTGTACCAAAATCAGGAAACGCGACCGGTCTGAGAATCGATTCCGACGCGGAATTCGGCTTTGGCGCTGGTTTCACGCCGTTTTCGGGGCCGGTATTCTCGCGGGCCGGAGAATCGCCGGGGGAGGGGTCTCTCCGACAGGCGTGGCGCGATTCCCGCCCTCGCCAGATCTCTGGTGCCGGAGACTTCGGGAGACGGCGGGGGAGGACTCATGCCTGTCCCCGGCGATTATCCTACCCGGAGGGGGGTCGGAGAATCCCGCCTCCAAGGCAGGATTATTTGGAAATCTGCGGGGCTGGCAACTCCTGAGTGAAGGCGTGGCGTGAACCACTCCGGCGTCTGGATGCCCCGATGTTGCGGAGGCCTGCACTGCAGTGTTTTGAGCCGCGTCGCGCGGCACGGAGCGGGCTTGGATTCTCCTAGGTCAGAGAATCGCCGGGGAGCGGCGTGCATCCCGCCCCCGCTGGCAGCCGATTTCTCTGTGCCGGGGAATTGACGGGAGCGGTAATCTCGGCCCGCCTGGTCGGGGACCCTTGGCAGCGCCCCCCCCCCCCCCCCGAGATTCTCAGGCCCGTGATGGGCCGAGAAGACGCCAATTTTAGGCCGGTCCCGCCAGCTTCTGTCACGACAGATACGTACCAGAGGCAGCTGGCTCCGTGGGCGGCCTCCGGCGTGTGCGGGAGGATCTGGCCCCGGGGGTGCCCCCCACGGTGGTCTGACTCGTGATCGGAGCCCACCGATCCACGGGCGGGCCTGTGCCGTGGGGGTACTCCGGCCACTTCAACGGTCCACGATGACTGACGCAGTGCAGCAGCCACACTGCACATGTGCTGGGACGACACCAGCACACTCTGGCGTTCCCGCGTATGCGCTAGCATGCGTCGCCTGGCGGAGCTCCTTCAGCGCCCGTTGGCGTGGCAGCAAGCCGGCTCTGTGCCGGCTGATGAGGCGAAAACCACGGCAACGCACCTTCGGGGCGGCCCGACACTAGAGTGGTTCACACCACTCCTTCTCGCCCGAGATGCCCGCCCCCCATGTTCAAAAGAATCCTGTCCTGGGACGGGATTCTCCGAAACCCCGGCGGGACGGCGAATAGCCGGGGGCCGGCGTGAATCCCGCCCACGGCGTATCCCGAAGTACCCGGTACCAGAGTTTCGGCGGGGGCGGGAATCGCACCACGTCTGTCGGCGAGCACCCCCCCCTCCCACCCCCCGCGATAGGTACTATTTGAACAGATGCTGCAACAAGACAGCCCAGACTCTGATTTTAAAAAAATATTTTCAAACCCACCACGCCGAAACAGTGTAATAAATCTCGAGATGATAAATATTCCGGTAATTAAAATGAGCAGGTCGTTATTACGAGGGAGGAAGTGTAAGGTGTGTAAAAAAAATCATTAAGGTTGACAAGTCCTCAGGGGCAGATGGCTTTCTTGCCTGTTGGATGAAGTGGACAGGAGATGAAATCGCTGCGCGATTCTCAGGTGAGGTCCCAGAGAATTGGAGGATAGCCAATGCTATCCCGTTATTTAACAATGGTAGCAAGGAAAACCGGGTACGTGTAGACCATTACGCTTGACGTCAGAGTTACTGAAAGGTTTGGATACGATTGTCAGAGAAAGGATCCATGCACATTTGGAAGTGAGTGGACTTGTGAGCGACATGCAGCATTGTTTTGTATGAGGGAGGTCATGACTCACTAATTTATTCAGTTTTCTGGGGAGATGACAAGAATGATTGACGTGGAAAGGGCTGTGGACGTTGTCTACATGGATTTAAGTAAAAAATTTGACAAGGTCCCACATGCCAGACTGGTTCAAAAGCTTAAATCACAAAGCGTCAAGGCTGAACTATCTGGATGGATTCAGAACTCGTGTGGCCATAGGTGACAGGGAGTAGAAGAGGAAGGTTCTTTTTTCCGAATGGAGGTATGTATATAGTGGTGTTCCGCAGGGATCAGTACTGGGAACTCTGTTTGTTATATATATCAATTACTTGGAAGAAAATCATAGCAGGTCTGATTAGCAAGTATGCGGATGAAACTAATATTGCAGGAGTTATTCGTAGGGATGGAGATTGTCAGGTTATATACGCTACAAAACTTAATTATGAGGAGAGATTGAATGAACTGGGATTGTTCTCCCTGGAGAGACATAGGCTGAGGGCCGACCTGACAGACAATGATAACATATTAGGGGTATAGATAGGCTTACTAGTTGGAGGCTTTTTCCCCAGTGCGGAAATGACAATTAAAGAAGGCACAAGTTCATGGCGAGGGGGAAAGGTTCAGTGAAGATGTGTGAGGGAAGGTTGTTACACAGAGGGTGGTCGTGGCCTGGAATGACCGCCAAAGGTCATGTGGATATGTTAGCGAGTATTGAGACTTATCTGGAGAGAAACATGATCAGACGGTCTAGAGGTACGGGCGGTTGGTCTGGATAGGAAACGTGATCGGCGCAGGATTGGAGAGCCCAAGGGCCTGATGCTGTGCTATATTGTTCTTTGTTCTTATTCTTACGTTCTTTTTCGTCTTCTTGTTAAGCTGAATTTCTATGCAGCTCAGGAGCTGTTGCCGCCGAATAGCGTACAACTGTGCTGGACAGGGAAATGAATACAGCGGTAAAGCTATCGCGAGAGGGCGGCAAACAGAAAATTGGGATTGTATTGAATTATTTGACAAGGCAAGCAACTTATTTCTCCCCATTGACGTGTATTCTAAACAGGGAAACAAACGTTAACATTCTGAAAGCTAAACACGGAGTTGATGAAATATATAGGCAGAACGGGTAGCATTGTGGATAGCACAATTGCTTCACAGCTCCAGGATCCCAGAATAAATGATGTTACTCAATGCAGTGAATACAATGCCCCTTAAGTGCGATATATATTCCCACGCATACAACAAGAAAAGAAAACCAGCTCAGCCCTGAACTATTAAATCATTGGTTCTCGGACATACCTGTTTTACGGATATGGTCTTCCACAAAGGTAGATCATCAGACTTGACTTGACTTAGGATGTGTTGGTTGGAGAAGTAGGCTGCAAGGGTTGGGCACACTGGATATGTGGAGCTTGTTCAAGGAACAGCTATTGCATGTTCTTGATAAGTACCTACCAGTCAGGCAGGGAGGAAGGGGTCGAGCGAGGGAACCGTGGTTTACCAAAGAAGTGGAATCTCTTGTTAAGAGGAAGAAGGAGGCCTATGTGAAGATGAGGCGTGAAGTTTCAGTTGGGGCGCTTGATAGTTACAAGGAAGCGAGGAAGGATCTAAAGAGAGAGCTGAGACGAGCAAGGAGGGGACATGAGAAGTCTTTGGCAGGTAGGATCAAGGAAAACCCAAAAGCTTTCTATAGGTATGTCAGGAATAAAAGAATGACTAGGGTAAGAGTAGGGCCAGTCAAGGACAGTGGTGGGAAGTTGTGTGTGGAGGCTGAGGAGATAAGCGATATACTAAATGAATACTTTTCGTCAGTATTCACTCAAGAAAAAGATAATATTGAGGAGGAGAATGCTGAGACCCAGGCTATTAGAATAGATGGCATTGAGGTGCGTAGGGAAGAAGTGTTGGCAATTCTGGACAAGGTGAAAATAGATAAGTCCCCGGGGCCGGATGGGATTTATCCTAGGATTCTCTGGGAAGCCAGGGAAGAGATTGCTGAGCCTTTGGCTTTGATTTTTAGGTCATCATTGGCTACAGGAATAGTGCCAGAGGACTGGAGGATAGCAAATGTGGTCCCTTTGTTCAAGAAGGGGAGTAGAGATAACCCCGGTAACTATAGGCCGGTGAGCCTCACGTCTGTGGTGGGTAAAGTCTTGGAGAGGATTATAAAAGATACGATTTATAATCATCTAGATAGGAATAATATGATTAGGGATAGTCAGCATGGTTTTGTGAAGGGTAGGTCATGCCTCACAAACCTTATCGAGTTCTTTGAGAAGGTGACTGAACAGGTAGACGAGGGTAGAGCAGTTGATGTGGTGTATATGGATTTCAGTAAAGCGTTTGATAAGGTTCCCCACTGTCGGCTATTGCAGAAAATACGGAGGCTGGGGATTGAGGGTGATTTAGAGATGTGGATCAGAAATTGGCTAGTTGAAAGAAGACAGAGAGTGGTAGTTGATGGGAAATGTTCAGAATGGAGTTCAGTTACGAGTGGCGTACCACAAGGATCTGTTCTGGGGCCGTTGCTGTTTGTCATTTTTATAAATGACCTAGAGGAGGGCGCAGAAGGATGGGTGAGTAAATTTGCAGACGACACTAAAGTCGGTGGAGTTGTAGACAGTGCGGAAGGATGTTGCAGGTTACAGAGGGAAATAGATAAGCTGCAGAGCTGGGCTGAGAGGTGGCAAATGGAGTTTAATGTGGAGAAGTGTGAGGTGATTCACTTTGGAAAGAATAACAGGAATGCGGAATATTTGGCTAATGGTAAAATTCTTGGTAGTGTGGATGAGCAGAGGGATCTCGGTGTCCATGTACATAGATCCCTGAAAGTTGCCACCCAGGTTGATAGGGTTGTGAAGAAGGCCTATGGTGTGTTGGCCTTTATTGGTAGAGGGATTGAGTTCCGGAGCCATGAGGTCATGATGCAGCTGTACCAAACTCTGGTACGGCCGCATTTGGAGTATTGCGTACAGTTCTGGTCGCCTCATTATAGGAAGGACGTGGAAGCTTTGGAACGGGTGCAGAGGAGATTTACCAGGATGTTGCCTGGTATGGAGGGAAAATCTTATGAGGAAAGGCTGATGGACTTGAGGTTGTTTTCGTTAGAGAGAAGAAGGTTAAGAGGTGACTTAATAGAGGCATACAAAATGATCAGAGGGTTAGATAGGGTGGACAGCGAGAGCCTTCTCCCGCGGATGGAGGTGGCTAGCACGAGGGGACATAGCCTTAAATTGAGGGGTAATAGATATAGGACAGAGGTCAGAGGTGATACCGGTTTAACAACGAAATCTGTCTCCTGCCAGAAGCATGCAGATACTATGGATGCAATTCTTCAGAAGATGTTTCAGTAGTTTTTTTTTATCTTTCTAACCAAACTCTCTCTGTCTGCAGACTTTTATTTTAAGTTAACTGCAAGTAGCAAGATATTTGTCTTGTGGGCACACGTGCAGCTTGATCTCTACTGACTTGCTTCCCCTGCAAACTGCCTGATAACGGAGCTCTACCCAGTAAAGACATTGTCTTTCAAAGCTAAATTCATTTTTTTATTGGGATGTTAACGATTTATACAACATACACATAAATGAGATGAAAAGGACAAAATAAAACTTTATAGTCACATACATGGCAGGAATATTCCCTCCCCTGCAAACCCAGCCCACGATTGGTCAGGTATCCCACTGGCCTTGCACTTAACCTTACATGTTATTTGTGTGTGGTAGCCACGTCCTGAACCTGGAGAGTGAGGTGTTGCATGTAGCATGCCCAGCCGGCATGGCTTCAATACCTGTCCCTCTTTGGATGTGGCTTGGTTTAACTCATCTGCCAGTTTTCTTCCAATGCTTCCATCATGGGCGAGGGGTTTGCCTTCCCCTCGTGTATGGTCAGGTCGGCGTGTGTTTGCACCCGTTCTGACCCGGGATTTTGGCATGCTGTAGTCGGGTTCTCTCTCTGCAATATCATTCTCGATCACCCGTTGGATGGCTCAGCTATTTTCCTCCGACATCCACCCCTCCCTTCCCCTCCCACTTCTCTCTTTCCTTTTCGTGCCCTTTATAGCTTTTGTTGCCACTCTACGCACCCTACACCCACCGGTTTCCCCTCACCCACCCCGCTAAATTGGCCGTTAACTACATATTGATACTGGAATCAGTTGATGATAATCGCCAGCTGAGCTGGATTCCTCGGCGATCGATTAGAGAGGCAACATCTCGGGCGTCGGCCCCCATCCACTTAATTAGCTCTGGCTGGTTTGATACCTAGAAGAGTACTATTTTTGGGTTTGTCATCACCCTGACCCCCACCACCTTGGTGAGGGCTACCCTGAACGTGGAACGACTGGTTCAGCGTGGGTGTGGCTGGCAGGCCCCTTTGGCACCGTTTACATTAATCCCCCATTCATAGAAGAACCTGCTCATTCCGGTCATCGTTCAGTGTGCTCTGTGCTCCATTTTCTGCTGCATTTATCTGAGACGCTCATGTGGAGGTGGACTTAGCATTGTTCAGTTCTTAGCTCCAGACTTCCCACACTATGTGTCCCTACTTCTTCTCCAATCTGTCCTGTGTCTCATCGAACGTGGAGCGTGTCTTCTTTAACCGTCGCGCATTCAGGTCTCCGCAGTTCCCCCACCTCAATCGCAGGTCCTCTACATTGAGTGCGTTGGCGTCCCTCAGTATGGTGTAGCCTCCTTGCTGAAGAAGTTTTTAATTTGTAAATGTCGCAGTTCGTTCTCTTTGACCAATTGCAGACTTTCCGTCATTCCTTCAAACGTCGCTACTCTGTTGTTTGTGTCTCCACCTTTTAAATATGGTGTCCCACGTGGATGACGCGAAACTGTGTTTCCTGCAGATGGGGCCCATGTTGGAAATTTCAATCAGACCTACGTGGTGTTGCACTGAATTTCAGGTTGGCAGTGCGCCTGCTACACTGGGAGTATTGAGTGCTTGTCTAGCCGGCTAATAGGGCTGTTGTTGCGAGTGTTCGAAGTGACCCCCCAATGCAGTATGTATCGTCGAAATTCACCATTTTGCCTCTGTTTCTTCCATTCATCTCCTAACAATCTGATGTCGACGTCCAGTGGTAGCATTGTAGGTTTGGGAGGGCTAGACCCCCATTCCTCCATTTCTCTGTAGGTCCATTTTGTGGATCCTTGGATTCTTCCTCACCCTTGCCCAACGATCACCATAATCAGGGCCAGCACGGTAGCATGGTGGTTAGCATAAATGTTTCACAGCTCCAGGGTCCCAGGTTCGATTCCCGGCTGGGTCACTGTCTGTGCGGAGTCTGCACATCCTCCCCGTGTGTGCGTGGGTTTCCTCCGGGTGCTCCGGTTTCCTCCCACAGTCCAAAGATGTGCGGGTTAGGTGGATTGGCCAGGCTAAATTGCCATTAGTGTCCTAAAAAATAAGGTTAATGGGGGTTGTTGGGTTACTGGGATAGGTATACGTGGGCTTGAGTAGGGTGTTCATTGCTCGGCACAACATCGAGTACCGAAGGGCCTGATCTGTGCTGTGCTGTACTGTTCTAATTCTAATTCTACTCATGTTGTCGAGATGTGAAGAAGTGTTGGGTATTTGGATCGGAATGGTTCTGAACAGGAAGTGAAACCTGAGCTGCACGTAGAAGTCCACTTGCTGAAATCCACTGAGCATCCATGCGGACCAGACACCTTCCCCGCTTACATGGTGTTAATACTTTCCATGATGTCTCCCACTTCCAGCGGTGTTTCCAGACACCATACTATCTTCCATCATCACTGGCATGGGAAGTCGAAGAACTGTTTCATTCCCGAGTCCCATACAGGGGGTTGATTGGTGCACAGACGCCTCCAAAAGGCTTTGAATGCCTTAGTTCCATTTCCCAGCGCCTTTGTTGTCCCAAACTAATGCTATCTCCCTCGTGGCCGCTCGCTTTCTCAGCTGGTGAGCAAGAAGACTTCTGCCTTTGCCTTCGTGTTCAAAGAAGGTCCCCTGCGTCTGGCGGAATTGGTGCACTGCTTCCGTTATGGATAGCACGTTAAAGCCCATTTGTTATTTTTTATTCTCTCCGTAGAATCTCCATTTTCAGGGCTTCGGAGTATTGGCAGTGAGGAGTCGACCAGATTTTGCCTGGGCTCCCTCACTTTCCTGTTTCTACGTGTTTTCCATGCAATTATCTCGCCCCTGAAAACAGTAATTAGCGCCTCCAAGGCTATGGAGGGTTAGACGTGCATGACCTGGTTATTAGTTGTCTACTCGTCTGTGTCCTGTCATAGCTTCTCTCAGAAATTCTTGTCCAACTGGGTGCTTTGGAAACGGTCCATATCCCACCTCAGATCCATGTTGAGCGTTAGTGAAATATTCCGCTCTTATTATTGCTGGAAGTCATGATTTCCCCACTGCAAAGAAGTCAACAGGATTATAGTTCCTGTGTACCTGTGAGATGAATGATAACTCCTTCCCCCTGTGTTCGTGAACATTCAAGGATCTACATCTCCTACCTCCTCTATGAACGCCCCAAGAGCTTTCGTGATATTTGATGTTTTCCCCTTTCTGGGGCTTGACCTGCCCGTCAGCGATCGTGTGCACGTTAAAGCACCCACCACCCCACCATCCCCCTCCTCACCTCCACCATGTTTAATCTGTGAATGCATATTACAGGTATTTCCGCCGACGTCTCTTTTATGAACTCGATGCCATCCCAAGTAGGAGCGTACACTTTAACCGGTGCCACTGGGGCCCCTATCAGGGCACCGCTGACCTTGATTTATCAACCCCCTGGGTCAGTTACTGTCCTGATCATATATGATGCCGTCCTCTTACTCATCAGTCTTGCTTCCCGCGAGTTCTCGTCCCGTACCATGAATGTAACTTCAATCCCACCCAGCCCTTCCTAACCCCCAGTCGGTCGTTTAGTCAACACGGAGAGGGTAAATCTTGCCTCACAAATTTGATTGGTTTCTTTCATAAGATAACTAAGTGTGTAGACGAAGGTGAAGCAGTTGATTTCGTGTTCATAGATGTTAATAAGGCGTTTGTGAAGGTTCCCCATTGTCGGCGCATGAAGAAAGTAAGGAGGTATGGGATAGAGGGAAATGTGGACAATTGGAAACGTAAATAGCTATCACATGGTGGATGGTAAATGTTCAGACAGGAGACCAGTTACCAGCGATGTACCGAAGGGATCAGTGCTGGGTACTCTGCTATTTGTGATTTTTATCAATGACTTGGAGGAGGGGACTGAAAGGTGGTAAATTTGCTGATGGCAACAAGATTGGTGGAGTACTGGATGAGGTGGAGGGCTGTTGTCGGCTGCAAAGAGACATTGATCGGATGCAGAGCTGGTCCGAAAATAGGAGATGGAGTTTACCCCTGAAAAGTGCGAGGTGATTCATTTTGGAAGGAAAGATTTGAATGCGAATTACAGGTTCAGCGGCAGGTTTCTGAGGAATGTGGAGGGAAAGAGAGATAGATAGAATAGAACAGTACAGCACAGAACAGGCCCTTCAGCCCTCAATGTTGTGCCGAGCCATGATCACCCTACTCAAACCCACGTATCCACCCTATACCCGTAACCCAACAACCCCCCCTTAACTTTACTTTTTTTTATTAGGACACTACGGGCAATTTAGCATGGCCAATCCACCTAACCCGCACATCTTTGGACTGTGGGAGGAATCCGGAGCACCCGGAGGAAACCCACGCACACAGGGGGAGGACGTGCAGACTCCACACAGACAGTGACCCAGCCGGGAATTGAACCTGGGACCCTGGAGCTGTGAAGCATTTATGCTAACCACCATGCTACCCTGCTGCCCCTTGGGACATGATCTTGGGGTTCATGTCCACAGGTTCCAGAAGATTAACAAGTGGATAGAAACGTGAAGAAGGTCTAGAGTCTGTTAGCGTTTATTAACAGGGAACTTGAATGTAAGAGCCGTGGGGTTGTGCTGCAACTGTACAGGACCCAGGTGAGGTCACACTTGGAGTATTTTGCGGAGTTCTGGTCACCTCACAACAGGAACGAATATGGAAGCATTGGAAATGGTGCAAAGGAGATATATCTGGATAACGCCTGATTTGGAGGATAGGTGTCATGAGGAAAGGTAGAGGGAGCTAGGGCTTTTCTCTTTGGAGCGGAGGAGGATGAGCGGCGTCTTCATAGAGGCTTAAATGATTATGAGGGGGGAAGATAGGGTGGGCGTTAAGAGACTATTTCCTCTGGTGGATGTGATTTTTTTCATAGAATTTACAGTACAGAAGGAGGCAATTCGGCAATCGAGTCTGCACCGTCTCCTGGAAAGAGCACCCTACCCAAGGTCAACACCGCCACCCTATCCCCATAACCCAGCAACCCCACCCAACACTCAGGGCAATTTTGGACACTAAGGGCAATTTATCATGGCCAATCCACCTAACCTGCACATCGTTGGACTGTGGGAGGAAACCGGAGCACCCGGACGAAACCCACGCAGACACTGGGAGGATGTGCAGACTCCACACAGGCAGTGACACAAGCTGGAATCGAACCTGGGACCCAGGAGCTGTGAAGCGATCATGCTAACCACAATGATACCGTGCTGCCACTAAAAGGACCTGGGATACCCTAGACTCAGCAAGCCAGCAGGGAATGATACAGCAACTGTCACTAATAGAGAGGTGCGTTTTCTTGTAGCTTTTACAAGGGAGCATAACTATAAGGTTCAGGGTGGAAGATATTGGCGGGATGTCCGAGGTAGTTTCCACACTCAGAGAGTGGTTAGGGTGAGGAATGGAATGCCTGCTGTGATAGTGAAGTCGAACACATGATGAACTTTCAAGCGGTTATTGAGAGGCACATGGAGCACACCAGATTTACGGAGAGTGTGATCGCTTGATCTTAGTTTCGGACAAGGCTCGGTACAACATCGAGGGCCGAAGGGCCTGTTCTATGTTATATGTCAGGATGCTCACTAATTCGCACTTAGAGTGAGAGAATCAGAATATGTGTAACATGTTCACCCTTCTGGTGTCACGATGCTCACTCATTGACCCTCACTAACAGTGAGAGGATTTGTGGGTATCATGCTCACTCCCCTCTTGTCACGATGCACATTCACTCACCTGCTTCAAGAAGATCATTCGGTGCCGAAGAAGAACCAGCCAAAATGCCTCAACAAAGATCGTCTGGTGCCCTTGACATCTATCATAATGAAGTGCTTCGCGAGTTTGGTCCTGAGGCGCGCGAACTCCATACTAGCAGAAGGCCCTGATCAACTGCAGTTTGCATACCGCCAAGAATTTACGTCAATTACGAAAATAACGATACACTAGAGCTGCAGTAATCTATGTCTTCGCCTTCTCACCAGCAGATGTAACTTCGTTCCGGACGGCAAACTATATATTTTAAGGTGCCAAAGCAGATAGCGAGAATCAATATTTATTTTTTGTGGAACAACTCTTTAAAATGAAAATAAAGAGAGACAGGCCAAAGCACTTATTTTCTCTGTCTGTTGTCCACAACAGTGAAACTGAAAGGGTAATAAAACAAACCTCACAGCCACAGCTGAGCTCCACCCACACAATTACATCACTGAAACCATGTGATTAAACAAAAACCTTTCTTATAGGGACACTCCCAAGACAATGGTTTATTTTCATCTCTTGGGGAGAGGTGTCATGGGCTATACCTTTTTGGCTTGTTTCATGGCTTCACTGATGTCAGTTTGTGGAGGGAGCTAAGCTGTGCCTGAGCGTTTTTGTTCGATTCATTTCCAGCTCGACTGGTGTGGACGTAGAAGGAGAAAAAGTGTTTTTTTTTCCTGTATTTCTATGTTTTCATTTTAAAGAGATGTTCCAGTTAACATCAATATTGATTGAAGCTAATTGCTTTGGTAACTTAAACTATAACTTTTTTTTGTGGAAGGAGTTAAATCTAATGGTGAGAAGGGATTACAATTTTACGGAAAGCCAGTCCCATTCAAGTGGGAATTCAGAGTGCTGCACGACGCACTAGAAAATGGCTTTTTCGTTTATGCTATTTTGTTTTCTAATTAGAACAGTTAAGTGGGAATTCATTAAGTGTTGAATATAGATTACTGGAGCTGTGTAGAGTCTTTATATTTGTATTCGATAAAAAATTGTTCTTGTGTGTTTATACATATGGTAACTAAGTTCTGACAATAAAGCTTGTTTTAATTAAATTGTCTGGGAGTACTAATGAATCACGGCTGAAGGAAAGGCTCTTCTGCTCACCCTAGCCAAATTCAATGTAATGCTTGTAGGTCAGCCAGACTTTATAATACACTTAGGAGTTTCTGAGCCCTGACCCATAACACGAAGGAATCCTTTCTCGCCCATTGTCTTTCCTCGTCATCAGCTCAACCTGACTATGGTCATAGTGAAGGTGTCGGTGTGATTTGTTCTGGAGAGCAGAATGAGGGGGCTTGGACGGTGTTCAGAGAACCATGAATTTGTAAATTACGACCAGCAACTCTCTTCCCAAAGTAAATTCCTCAACTACAATTCTCAGCAATATTGTGCAATTTATATTCCACAGCGCTCCAGTTACCACCAATCACCTCTCCGCCCCCACCTCCTGAAACGTATTGTATTTTTTATTATTAATTTAAACATTAATGTCATGACTAGTGATATCACTGGAATTATCGAGAGGTGGCTTTGTGCTTTGTCTGCCTACCTTTACCTTCTAGATTCTAGAGCTCGTGTGTGTAGTGGGCGCTGTTAGAGGACCCCTGATGAGTTCCCGCAGTGCATCTGTTGGTGGTACACACGGCTTATACTGTGTGTCAGTGGTGGAGGGAGTGAAAGTTTGTTGCAGTGCTGCCGATCAAGCGTCATGTTATTAATATCTCTGGGACCAGCTCATTTTTTGATCAATAGTAACCCCCTTTATAATGATATTATCTTGATACAGGAAGGAAATCAGCAAGTGTACTTGATCGTGATCACTATCCTGTAACCCTTGAGGTAGAGGAAGAGAGAGAATATCAGCTCGGGTCCTGGTCACGATCACTGTCCGGTGACGCTGGGTTAGAGAGAGTGGAAAGCAGTCAGTGTTCCCTGCTCCTGATCAGTATCCAGTGCCCCTGGTGTCAAGGGAGAGAGGGGAAATCAGCCAGAGTTCCGGACCCTGATCAATGTCCAATATCCCAGGGTAGAAACAAGTAGCATGTCTGAGTGTAAATATAGTCAGAAACACAACGTAAGGAACTGCTGCTAACAGAAAACCACAAGAAGTTAACTATTTTCACGAAAAGTGAAATACAGTAAAAGCAAATAAAACATCAATGCCGAGGGATAGGTCAGGGGAAGCAGCCCACGTTAAAGTCCGATGTACAAATACACGGAGCGTTAAGACAAAACTCAATGCGATGCAGGGGCTAATGCAAGTTGAAGACTATGATGCAGCTGGTATCTCAGAGACATGGCTGCAGGATGATCGGGATTCGGAACTAAATGTCCCTGGTTATAAAATTTACAGGAGGGACAGAGTCCATGGCATAGGGAGTGAAATACTCTTGTTGATTAGAAATAATATCACCTCAATGTTGAGCGAGGATATAAGGAGGGGAAAATCCATTGAATACCTTATGGGTGGAACTGAGGAACAAACAAGGCTCTAAAACTGTAATGGGTGTTGTGCGTCGAGCAGCTGGTGGCAATTCTGAAACACTAGATTGTTTAACGGCAGAATGAGGCAAGTGTGTAGCAAACACCGGGAAATATTAATGTTGGATTTCAATGTACACATCGATTGGGAGAGGCAGACTCGCAGCAGTCAGAAAGAGAGCGAATTTCTGGAATATGCTCAGGATAGCTTTCTGCAGCAATCTGTTCGTAATGCAGCCAGACGACATACAATCTTAAATTGTGTTTTGACTTAGTTCCCGTTTAATTAGTAGCCTAACTGCGCACGAACACTTGTCAAATAGTAATCACAATACGATTGAATTCAGTGTACCTTTTGAAAGCGAAAAGCACGATTCCGACACTAGAATTTTAGATTTGTGTAAGGCTGACTTTAAAAGGATGAGGCAGAGACTGTCAATGGACCTGGGAACATATGTTTAATAAACATATAAAGAAACATGTAATCAAATACAGAACACCTGTCTACCCTGAGATGAAAGGTTCC